>NW_008655381.1:0-80824 GCF_000695815.1 Acanthisitta chloris | reverse complement strand
AAAAAAAGGCAAAAACCAAACAACAGTTTTGCATTATAAACCACAGGTCCCATAACACTGACATTCCTCCTCTCATTAGGCTACAAACAAGCAGAAGCTGTTCTTTCCCTGTTTGAATCCTTTCCACTACAAAAACACTGGCCAAGTCCATGAAAACCCATGGGCTCAGCATCATTAAACACACAAGTCATCTCCAGCTCTTGGAATCCCTCCAGTGGAACAAGCAGAAATCTCTGAAAGCTCTCAGAGGAAGCATCACAGCTCTTTGGCCTGGGTTTACACGCTGCACTAACCCTCTCCTCCAGCTCAGGGCACCATCCTTACAGACATCCCCATATTTTTCTTCTGCAGCTTTTCCTTTCCAATGAGCAAAAAACTAAGTAGAAAATTCCATTTTACAGTACATTCTACTTCATCTGATCATGGTTGCTGAAGATGAACGACAAAAAATGATAAAACTTGAGTGTTGCAATGTAGGTAAAAATGAGCAGGCAAAGACCAAATGAAAACAAATGGAAAATTAGCACTGAAAACTATGAAATAAGCCAGTGGACTAATGGATATATAAACCCAAACTATTAAGTGGTAATGCTATAAACAGGTCACTATTTAATTATTTTAAATTTGAAGAGCCAGAAAACAAAATGTGACTTTTATGCTGGTTACTGAGGCTCAAACAAATGAGCAACTGTCAATTAAGTTTTTCAAGTTCTGCATTACCTGAAATTGAGTGACAGCAAGAATGTATGGTGAAAAATTAACACCAGACAAAACCCAACCTGCCAGCACTCCTGCCATTCCCCAGCTGCACTGGAATACAAGAAGATTCCACTGTTCCAAGATGGGCAGCATTCTACCTGCTGTGCTTAGAAGATGGCACAGGAAAAAAAAAAGCTGTCCACTGTTCCAAGATGGGCAGCATTCTCTCTGCTGTGCTTAGAAGATGGCACAGGGAAAAAAAAAAGCTAGAACACTTCTAATTCAGACATGCCTTAGGGCAACAGCTGGGAATTCACCTGTTACTTGCATTCTTAATCACAGTCTCTGAAACTATTAATCTAACCACTAGTCTTTACCAGAGACATTTCAAGATTAATTCCTGCCACTCTGATCATCTCATGACTGATGCATCTCTCAGGGGATGAATCTATGAGGTGGCATTTTCCTAGGAGACCTGGGGATTTGTAGGTCGGGTGAGCACGATCACTGAGTGACACACAGGCCAGAAACTGAGATTCCATTCCCTTGCACTGTCGCCAAGCTTCCCAACATCCTCTAGACATTTATCCAGGGTTCTTTTTCCAAATGTAATTTATTCAGAAACCTCAAATAACACAATGCACTACAGAGATAATTATTCTGATAGTTCATGTCCCTCTCCATTAAAAAAACAGTACTCCATGCAAAGTCAAAGCTGCCACACTGGATGAGAGCAAAGGCCCAACTGGTCAAGAATCTTACCAGGAGTAAAAACCAACAGATGGACAATTAGGAATTAGGCATATGCCCAGTAATTTTCCCAGAAAACCATCTCAGAACCTGACAGTCAAGGTCTTCCTGAACCTCTCTCTGTAATAGCTACCTGCCACCTGCTCTTTGCAAATCCACTTAACTCCACTTGTAAGTCATTCTCTTTTTGAGCCTTCAAAAAGAGCATTTTGTCCACAGCGTTTTGCATCAGTGACTTACACAATTTTAGCAGAAGTTTTTACAGGACAGTTGTGACACATCTAAAACTAGAGAACTATTACAGGATTACTAATTGAGAATCTTATTAATTTTTTTTTTATTTTGCAAGTCTCTATCATATTCTCCCTCAGTTGTTCTTTTTTCTGGTTTATTTTTAAATTAAGTGTCCTTATAGACAACTAGATTATTCCTCTTAATGCTTTGCTGTCTTTTTCCTTTTTATTTATGCTATATCCTTTCTAAGGCAAGGAAAACAGAACCCACAAAAAATTCAAAACAGATACATAGTAAATATACTCAGATCATGTTCTGTGTTATTCTCTACTACTTCCTTAATAATACACAACATTTCATTTATCCTTTTCATTACTGCACAGCACTAAACTGACATTTTCAGAGAACCATCAGTGACAACTCCAAAGTCTCTTTCTGGAATAAAAATACTCCACTTGCAGCCTATCACTATATGCACACACATAGGATTATCCTTCTGCTCCTCATTCAGTAATGCACAATGAATGTCACCAGCTATTTTTGGGCCCATTCACTTTTATCTCCTACTCTCTGCATCTAGTTTAGTTAGCCTGAAAACTCTGTTTATTAAGAAAGTAAATAAATAAATAAATAGATCCTATCCTCTTCCTCACAGCTTCTCCCTTATTCACTAACAGGACCCTTGGGAATCCAGTCCCAGTTAAAGGAAGCATTTTAATCAACTGAAAAATCTACAAAACACCCTTTCCCTTTATCTCATGGCACCACAAATTTTAAGCCTCTGGTCCAAGAGCCATAGTTTTCAAAGGCTTCTGTGACTATAAGGACCTGCTGATGAACACAAGTTCCCATGTAAATTTTGATCTCCATGTTCCCTCTTTTCAAAGAAGTTTGGAGGATCTGCAGGTCCTTGTTTTCCCTAGACAAAAACAAGCTGACCTCCCTTGAAAATATCTGTTTATCCACCTACCTGTTAATTCTTTTTTAATAATAAAGAATTTCCCAAAGTTGGTACAATAAGGAAATCAGATCTGCTCAACTGTAGTCTGAGAGTACAGCTGAGCTCCTTGTAAAAAGGGCATCATATTTGCCTTATTTTTTTCATTTTTATTCTAGGAATACCCAGACAGTTTAAACAAAAGGTCACACACAACATAACAGACAGTTCAGCCATGTTAAACACAAGTTTCCTAAGAAATCCTGGTTAAATGTCATCTCCTATTGATCACCTATGCCTCTTAACACGGTAACTTCAATTCCCTTGTACTTGCACCTGAAACTTACTATTTTTAATACAGTAAAATGAGTAACAGGAACTACTCTGAGCTCAAAGCTAGTTTTATGCTTGGAGATAGGCATCTACTTTGGCATTCCACAGGGATGGGGAATACAGTCTTAAGCCTGCACTATCACCACCCTGATCAGCAGTATTTCACAGTCAATTCGCATAGCATTTGATTTAGCATCTCACTACTGAAGTAGTGCTGCTCTGTAACAAGCCTTAATGTGCTCAAATTCTACAAAGTTGTACACAGAATTTCCCCCCAGTGTTCATCTTCTGTAAAAAGAGCATCAAAAATTAAGAGTTAAAAGAAAAAGTAAAAGCAGTAGTAAAGAGGTGCAATAAAAAGTTTTAAAAAAAACAAAACACCTGTTGTCCAGCTATTTACAGCTTCCAAACAGCAGTTTTAAGTCATTATACTAGATGCTGGATCAGAGATTGTGATGCATTTTGACATTCTCAAGCAGAAACTCAAATTCATCATTATGCTTTTCACAGAAAATAGTAATTTATTACCCTGATTTGGCAACTACATCATGTCCCACTAAGCTTTTAAAATGCTTATTATATTAATACCAATCCAGATGCTTTTTTCTACTAAATAAACAAGCTTTCTACTTTTTTAAATCTATCTCTATATATTTATAGTCTGTGACCATATCATCTTCTGACTTTCCTTTGGATGAACTAAGCAGAGGTTCTTAAGTTTCTCAATATAAACCAGCTCTTCCTTAATACCATCAACAGTTATAATCCCTTTCCTGAACACTCTACATTTATCAGGATCCCTTTTCAGGCCACACTACAGACAAAATCCAGAGTTCTGTGCCTCTTCCCTTGTGCAGTGGGAAAGCTGACTCCCTTCTCACCTGCTCCATCACACTGGGTAGTAAGACACAGTTAGTTATCTAAGGAAAACACCTACAATTTACTTACTAAATTAAACTTGCTTTGAAGTAGAACTGTACACCAGAAGCACAGGCAATCTTTGCTCCCCCTCCCTACCCTATTATGAAAACCAAACACTATTACCTGGGGGGCACACAGCACAGGCTGCTCAACTGACTTCTACAGGCAGCAGTCTTAGAGAAACAATTTTAAATAAGCAAATACACACACTGTGAGGCAGCACTGATAAAAGAGAATAAAGGAGGAGTCTCATCCAAAACATTCCCACGGTACAGCAGTTTCCAGAAAATACCACAGAAAACAGTGGGAAGAAACTGAAGATTCTGTCAAAGAAAAATCCTGTACTATACCTTCATTCCATAAAACACCTGAATTCCTATTAGACAACTGACACAACTACTTAGATAGTACTCTCCAATAACTTCCACACAGTTTAGAAGCCTTTGGTAAGTTAAAAAAAATACCTAAGCTGACTACAAGAACCTGAAAAAAAATGAATAAGCATTTCTACTTTACCAGTGTCCTGGTAAAATTTAAACTGCTTTGCCTGACTTTTTTCTTCTTTCTATGAGAAGTCTGTATAAGGTGATGTGGTTTTATTGAAATCATTGCTTAGCTCTATAATTTCAAAAAAAAGACTGTTGCAAGGGACTAGAATAAACATAGGAAACAGTTTAATGGAGCAAGAGCCTGAAAATTCATGAATGCCAAGATCAGCTTACAAGAGAGACAAAATGAGTCATAAACGTCTGTTATCTGTCTGGAGAACATGTCAGCTCAACTACATCCTAATGCACAGTTAAACAACAAAAATGGAAGAGCCACAAATGCACAACAGAAACAAACTGTAGAGCAAGGCTGATGTATTAGAGAAGTGGGTTATAGGCAGCGAGATGGAATCCAATACTGACAACAAGTCACATGGAATAGCAATAAACAGCACAGAGACACCCTGAGGAATACCAAACTGGAAAACAAGTCCAGAAGCACTTTGGTTGGTGGCAAAGGATTTTTAAAATTATGAAAGAGAGACGAAGAAAGGAATCCTTGCTCTACACTGACTGCAATCCTTCAGAGTGCCTTCTGGATACTGAGCCTTGCGTGTGCATGCACAAAAACCTGGAGCATGGAACTCACCTTTAAGTCTTACAAAAGGCAAGTGACAGAACTGCACCAGTTTTGGGATTCCTGACAGTTTCTTACGGGATAAAACCCACCATATGGTCATATGGCCATGCTGGTAGAGTGGGGATTAGAACCCGAACAACTTTAGCACCTGCTCTAGCAGCAGTTTCCAGCAGGTAATGTTGGTAAACCTTAACGAGGTACAGGGAACTTATATGGCTCAGAAGAGCCAGGAAGCACTATTGGGCTCGCTTGTCTTGAGTCTAATCCATTACTGAAAGAAACTCAAACAGTAGCAAGAAGTGACCACTTAAGAGGCTGGTGATGATCCTAAGTAAAAAAAGTATAGTTGAAATCATACTGAAGCTTTCTGAGTAGATCAAAGAGTAGGCAACCTTTTTTTTGTCATAACAAACTACTTCCATGGAGAATATTGATGCAATTAATTTTGACTTGTATAGAAATGACTGTTCCTAAAGGTATTTTGGGCAAAACCAGAAAAGGCAGGTCCTCAAAAGGAACATTCAGTATTCAGGGAAGACTTGTTAGGTGGTGTGGTATTAACAAGTCACCAAGACTCAGTACTGAATCTGGACTCTGTATTACAGTTTCCCTGACAGATGGCACAAGGTTATCAGCTTTGTTATGAAACAGGAATGCTCCTATTCGTTTTGTAAGGAATAAAATGAAGGGACAGCCCCAAGTCATCAGAAGGGTTTCTCCCGTATTCTAACTAGAGAAACCTGTAAGTGTTCTTGAAATCCCCCATAGAACTATGCAATCTACACTTGAATTAAATCTGGAACGACAGCATTAAAGGCAGCATCCTTCCTCAAGGGAGGAATGCATCTCCTGGGATCCCTCTGTTACAGATCCACTACACGATAAGCAAAATGTGAACGATGTGGTTAGGCTAATAAATGAGAACGAGGCACTTCATCTCAATTGCACATGAGAAACATAACGTGAAGAGGCGGATGTTTTCCTGGCATTTTCATCTTTTATGGATCTGTCAAAGTAATTAAAAATTGAACTATACTGAAAATGCTTCACGATATGCTTGTGCTTCAAGTTCAGCAAACAGTAGCATGATGCAATTAGTTGGAACTCTCTCCCAGGCAGAGTAGTGAAGGACACGTTCTGCACTCAGACTGTCACAGCCCTGCCATGGTCAAAGTTGTGTGTGTGGCCCAAACAGGAAGGCTGAATCAAAAAGGGTTCATGCCTTGTAAAGGCATCTTTGACAAAGGGATCTACAGAAACACACATCTGACATTTTACCACAGCTCCAAAGCTCATGTTTGTTGCGGGCACTGACATACCTGAGGGACTGACCCAGTGTCAAGGTGTAAGCAACAGCAATACACAGGACTAGGTAGGTCTCAAAATGTATGAGCAAAATAAAAGAACTGTTCTCAAGAGAGGGTAGAGGGACATACATGAAACAGGAGTCACTAGTTACTATGTGACAATAAAAATTATACCAGAAAACTCATAGGAGGATAGAGGAGGAATAGAGAAATACAAACTACCTATCAGGGACTAGGAGTTTACTTAACACTGAATAGGGTTTATACAGGATAAGATCAATTCTGACAAAGATAAAATTATTTAAACATTCATACAGAAAACAGAACCACAGAAAATGTCTTCTAAAGAAAAAAAAAAAAAAGAAACAACTCAAGAGACTAGCTGCTTCACTCAAAATCTGAGTGATTGCTATTCATCAAGACAATTTATAGTATCTCCTTTGTTTTGGAGGCCAGAGGAAAGAACTGGCCCCAACAGAGGTTCTAGCAAAAATGAACCAAATCCTACTCAAAAGATACTGCGTGGCTAGAATGCACATAAAGATTCCCATTTCTCTTGTTTAACAAGACAATTTCTCTCCTTGTATTACTCTAAGTCCCAGAATGGCTGTGGACACAAAGTTTACCAGGACTCTGAGCTGGGTATAAACTGAATCACACGTGATACCATGGCAGCTCTCACACATGGATGCAGCTCATTCTAAAAGACAAAGCCATGTTTTCTAAAATCATCTAAGAGCTGCCTGTTGAATTAACTTCTTGAAAGTAAAAGAAACATCCTGCACATTCTTAAATGGAATTGAGAGTGCTCCTGATTTTGCAGACCAAAACAGAAGAACAGGAAAAAGGTTTTCACCTTAGATTCGGTGGTTGTGTCAGACAGTAATTTAGTTAATAACTGTATTCACTGAAACATATACAGCAGCTTTGGCAGCAAAACAGAAATGCTATACCACAGGAGCCATGCTAGAGCTGTTCAGTAAGCTGACAGCTGCTGAAAGACAGACTGGCCTGCATTTGACTTTCAAAACACTTTGTCAATCAATACAAGCCTCAACTGAGAGGGCAACTATCACAATATAAAATAAATTAGCAAAGTTATATAACAGCCCCATGGAGTCCTACCTCTTTCACAGGTTTCCATGCACTTGGCTTCATACGGCAAGACCCTGTTAGTCCACCTGAGCTATGAGCTGGAGTTGAAGACAATGCATTAAGAGGGGATCCAGTGCCTGCCTTGCCTGAAGATTCAGAGTCTTGGGCACAGTGCAGACAGAAAGTCCCTGCAGCAGCAGCAGTATTCCAAAAGCAAAAAAGGCTTTGCCTCCTCCTTCTTTGTTTACCAGATTTCTGACTCATTCTCAAAAAACGGAATTTTCTTGAGATACAATGCAACAGAAATATGAAGAAATGCTGTTACCAACTCTGAGTGAGACAGAGCTGTGAGAGAACAGGTGAGAGAAAGTGGAAGCTACAACCCTCTGGCAGGAAGCAGTGCCTGCAGGTAGCTGGAGCACTAGTTCAGTTCTTATCGCCACTGCTGTGCTGCAGGTGATTAACAGAAGTAACAAACTGCACATGCCAACCCTGCAGTCACACACGGGTCTGGGAAGGAATCACTGCACAGGCTGACTAGAGGGAACACCAGCTACAGCAGGGAAGCAGCAAGATGCTAACAAAACCTACATGACATTACATGAATCATGTCAGATATTATTAACATTTACTGGTATTAGTATGATTTTAAAACTGTGTGTCTCTAAAATGTCAAGCAAACTTCAGTCTTGAGAAGATTCCATCTCCACTGCACATGGAAAATGTTAACAAAATGAACCAAAGGTTCCAGAGACAGTCCCTTAATGCTCAAGTTTAAACAATCAAGAATTTCCTACTTGAGTCTATTGATTAGAACACATTTTAATGCTTTCCTCCTACAGAATATATTCATACCACTTTTATCTCTGCCACAATGCCATCTTAGGGAAGATGAAACCTGTAGCAGAACTAAGACTTGCAAAATAAATTCATAGTTTTACAAATGTGTGATATTACATAGCTAAAAATCAAGAATACAAAGGAAACTTAATACAGGAAAACTCAGGTTTAAATTTCAGAAGATGCTTTCTTATCATTGAAATCATCCAAAACAATTACTATTTAAAGCTGATTTCTCATACATTCATCATAATATTAGCAGCAACTATATTTAAATACGTAAATATATCAAAATAGAGGAAGGATGGTAAATATCACTCTAAGAAATCAATTTTTTTGCAAGAAGTACAATAAAAGAGGGATTAGGATAGAGTGCTGGGTTTTAATCATAAAATAACCATAATGTTTCAATGACTTTTAAAGCAACAATCTAGGACTAACAACACAGTGAAAATTTTATCATGAGTTTAATATACAAAGCCAAGAAATGTCTGGGGTCAAACAACTCACAAAAGCAGTTGACAAGCTCTGAAATTTAAAGTTTTTGAAACAGCTAAGTGGCTTTAGGATGGGTTTTCTGCCCCCTCCTTTTCCCCTTTCCTAAAACATGTCCTAGAAAATAGAAGTATAAATTAGCACAGCATATTCAAAGAGCTAAACAATTTTTCAGGATCAAATGCCAGAAGCATATCCTACTCAGTTACAGGCTAAGAATAGTCTCAATGCATTGCTGTTAGAACTGGTTTAATGACATGGGAGTTAGAGACAAATCACTTTCTGGATTTGTAGCACAACATGGGCTGAATATTACCTACAGTTAAAGTGCTTTCTGAGACATGACAGCTGGACTACCTGTCAGGAATAGGTGCTTCTCAGAGCTCTGCAAAGACTTAGGGGGAAAGAAGTGCCCTGGATACAGCTATCTTTGTAGATGCAGTATGCATATCTCCTGTTAGGACAGCACTTCAAATTACCCAGCATTTTTCACTTGCATAACTGAATATTTACTAAGCTTGTGGCACAGTTATTCACCCTTATGACAGTACAAATTTGTTGCATGTTTGGTTTTATCCTTATCTTCCATTTTATACCACAGATTTGGTTTTTATTAAAGAAATTAATAAGCTTGCTAACAAAAATTGCAAGACCAGCTTCTAATCAAATTCCTTAATTCTTCTAATTAAGTGACTAACTCCTCATCACAGGGAATGCAGAAGGAAGAAACAACAAAGGCCTCAAATCCCAGAGCATGTTACATCAGCTTCCCCAGACTCCCTTAAAGGAGATTGGTGTGGTTTGCAGGGCAGGGAGGCACTGCTACCTCTACTGCAAACAGAACTGGTACTAACCCAGTGGGAAGTACTGCTGGTCTCCAGACAGACTGCAGTGTCTGATCACTGAACTCCTCGTTACTAAAGCAATGCAAAGTCTACAAATCACTACAACCACCTCAAGCTCCACTCAAAGCACCCTCGAGATCTTGGCTAGGGCAGGACAGAAACAGAGTCAGAATACACCTCAAGCTCCACTCAAAGCACCCTCAAGATCTTGGCTAGGGCAGGACAGAAGCAGAGTCAGAATCACCACTCCACTGCCTGTCTTTGTATCTGCTTACAACACGATTACACTGTTGCTTTTTTCCTGTAAGAGATGCATGACTTGAATCTTCTAATAATACTTAAAAGGGACATACTAGTTTGAAAATGGACTGGTAGTCCTCAGGGTGCTGCAGCTTTTTACAAGAGCCTTTCCCTCCTGACTAGTCCCCCAATGCCACAAAGTGTTTGGGCACATGTGCATTCTTTAGGGCACAAACCAAGTGATAACTACAGCAAAAAGCAGTGCTACCATATCCATCACCAACATCACCCTTGCTTCTTAGGGTACAAGACCCTCTACTCAAAAAATATCCTACCCCAAAATCCAAAAGTTCCTTCTTTAGCAGAAGTGCTCTTACCAACTTGCTGGGGTGAGGGTGACCCGTGTGCAGCCTCCTCTCCAGGAGTCATCTCCCTAACACTGGTAATGGAGAGAACTAAGCAAGTATTGCCATTTCATGCTTTCCAAGAAAGCTAAGCAAATGAAGGGACAACTAAAGCTGGGGGCTTTGGAGCAGATTCACAGGGGAAGCAGGAGACCAGCACTTTAAAAGCCATCAATTTGATATTGCACCTGTTAAAAATCATGATGCCATGACAATAACACTCAATAAAGCCCATCATCACAAGCAGAACTGCAGCAGACAAGGTTAGAGAAGTACATGACATTTTATTATTTGAACTCTGCAAATTTGATTACATTCAAATGACAAGGATTTATCTTAAATGAACAAATAGAAGACATCAAGGATTTTCACAATACTACAACACAAACTGAAAAGAACTGAAAAACAAAACTGCACCACAATGAACAATCTCCAAATGCCTTTTCCTCTCCCTGAGGCTGGAACAGCTGCAATGGGTGGATAAGGTACTAGCACAGTACAGCATCTTTCCAGAGGAGGTAGATTCAACAAGCTCTTATGTTTTCAGTGCATTACTTCTGAATATGCTCATTAAAGGTTTTTTACAACCACTTCAAAATATCTTATGCTTTTCCCCCCTCCTCCTTCTGGCCATGAACATGTATAAACAGTTCTTTGTAACAGAAGAACTGTCAGAGCTATTGAAAAAATCTGGCAGACTTTCACAGAGGTAAGTGATCTTTATCACATCAGGAAAACAGGACAAACACTGGGATATTCACAGAGCCATAGCTTTGGTTTGAAGGGATCCCAGGATCTTTATCTGCTCCAACTCTCACTCAAGGCAGAGGCTGTTCTGTATTTTATTTATCAGCAAATAGTCTAGTCTTGACTTGCAATCCAAATGCAAGTTTCAAGCATTCTGACATTATTCTTCAAGCACTGAACAAATAAGAGCAACTATAACACTTCTTCAAAAGGTTTATAATGTGTATTTTGACTTTAAAAAATCCAGTACTTAAAAGCTATTACAGCTACCTAATGCATCACAGAGTTGTGTAATGACCCATTAGAGAAACTACAGTGTCCATCTTCCACATCATGTGGAACACAGGCAACAAGAAAGTGAAAATCCCCCTCTAAGCTCTCCTGTTCATTGTTTACTCCAAATGCAAAAGCAAAAATCTCCTGTTCATTGTTTACTCCAAATGCATAAGCAAAAAGCAGGTAGCAATAAGCAGACTTCAGAGGAACTGACAGTTTATCACCTCTGAAACTACCAACAGATGCAAATTATCTTCATAAAATGACTGTCTGAGGGTAATAATTTTTCCCTTTTTTACAGGTTTTTGTAGTATTTCAGGTTAAATGACATCTTGACTAATGACGAAGCAAAACAAGCCTAATCTCACATTTTTAAATAACACTGACATCTCAGCACTGTTCCCTAGATCTTTCTCCGTATTATCCAGAGAGATACTAATTTTCTAATGCCAATAAGTTGAATTTCTCTCAATATCAACCTTAAGAACCCACTTAAAATTTACCTTGCCTGCTTTTACCTGACTTTCAGTGATGATCAATACAAACACCACTTAGAGCAGATGGGCAGTGAGGCTGAAAAATGTCACCTTTTTCTTACAGACTGCACTGTTAAATGTACATTCTGCATGTAAGGAAGGCATTCCTTCATCTCATGTAAGGATTACTAGCAGCCAAAAAACCCTAGAAAGCTGTTACAGGCTAGAATTGGTTGTGCTACCTAGAGTTAAGGTTTTTAATTATTTAACCCTTTAAATGCAATTCCTTAACTATTAAATTTGAGCCTTTATCTGATTAGGCATCTTACGAGAGCTATGGAATTGATATTTCTTAGCTATGTTCCTCCCCTGCAGAGCTCGGCAGCAAAATGCAAACTACATTTTTCAATACTTCACCATTTCATTAAAATATCTCATATTAAAAGTTGCTGGAGGCTCATCACTTGCAAAATAACTTAAACATCAGACCTCATTTAGTGGTTCCATTTTCATGCTTTAATGCTAGAAATTATACAGAGCTCTCTAAGATATGAAAATGAAAGCAGACAGAAAACACCATTCATAAATAAGAGATTATATCAAACCATGCATATAGAAATAATTGCTATTTCTGACTAGCAAGCAACCAGAAAACATGCAGACACAATCACTCCAACAAGTGGCATATTACCTGGGTGGAGCTGGCAGCAACAGAAATGCAGTCAATGAACCCATGTCTCCGAGTGAAAAATGCAACTATTTGCTGCCACCGGGAAGGCTCATTCCGTAACTCATCTGTTGAGCCTTTCTTTGCCCACTGCTTGTGTTTTGGGCCTACAGAGCTGTGGCTTGAGCTAGTGTTGCCTCGATTGGCGCGAGAATAGAGGAGTGTGTTATTTCCGAAAATGTAATTCATCTCTGCAGCTCTGCAGGTGGTTGCCAGGCAGTCTTAATTCCCTACCAGCTGCTGAGTGGTGAATGAGCAGAAAAAAAATAAAAAAAAAAAAAGCAGATAGAATTACAGCAGCATCGTTTACAAACCAGGAAAACAAAATTCTTGCTGGCTGATGCTATTTTTCTTCCGAGGCTTTCGACCCCTTACATCCCCTCTCTACCTGAGATTGCAATGATGAGCATGAGCTTCAGCAATTTAAAAAAAAAAAAAAAAAAACCAGCAAGGAAAGGTTTTCCTTCTTTTTCCTTTTCAGAATCCACAGGATGAAAACCTGCTCTCTCTTCCTAGCTGACAACAGATATGTAAGGGAAACTGGGTAGCAGATACAGCACAACGTTACAAATTCACAGCTATGAGGATGGTGGTGGATGATAACAGCTACTGGGTGGAGAAAGCACAGATCAAAAATAACCAAGTTTCAATCACTGCCTGTAGAAAGATCCAATAGCATCTTTTCACTTCCTTGCTTGCATAAATTATGAACCTGAAGCAAACAAAACAGGGAGCAATGCAGCGTAACTGCACTTGCTCACTGACCATCTTCCTGAAAACATTCCACACACCAAAAAGATTTCAACACCACGCAAAAAAAAAAAAAATATTTAAGAACCAATTGTTTGCTGCTTTCTTGGGTTTTCCCCTTCTTTAGTGCATAAAACAACTACAGAGGGAGGGAATCACTGTGCCCCAAACCAGTCATTTTGTGTTGTGCATCAGAGAATGTCTAGTGAGGTTGTGCTGCTGTGGTTTTGGTTTTTTTCAACCAGCAAGAAGATTATAGAGACTGAGATTAAATATTGCAAGTCCACACTCTGCTGTTCTCATTCTGTGAATAACATGTCATGTTCACAACCTCTATTTTCAAATTTCTGTGACTACAGTAAGCATAATACAAAATATATATCTATATATATTTGTGACCCAACATTATTGCCCGAAAGTACAAGAATTTGTCAAAAAAACCAAAAATTCTTGCTATTCACTATCACCTTATCAGTAAAACTATTTTGTGTTCCCATGCACATGACAAGTATTCCAGCTATAGGTGTGCATTTTCTCTGCTCTCTTCACAGTATAAAAAGAATTCAAAGGGTAATTATCTAAAAGATGGCATGGAGTTCAAATTACCTTACAGAACCCACCATTCACATTTTTAGAGCCAATTTTTTTACAAAAATCCTCCAGTTCACAGCAGAGAGATTACTCAGGAAATCAGTTAAGTGTCAAGACTTTCAGTACAAGCTTGTCTCCAGAGAGCCAACACAGTTACCAAAACTGTTTGTGGTATATTTCTGTGGTCATAATCATAGCACCAGGGCAAACATCTTTTAAAAAGCAGCAAACCCTTGGTATGATGAACAAAGGCAGAAAAACTCCTTACAACACTGCCCCAACTTACAACCACATAATTCTAAAAATCCACTGACTCATTATGTGCATTTTAGTGGGGATTATCAAATTCCCCACACATACTTTTTGGGGTGCAATATAATCTTCTGCTTAACCAGTTTGTCCTGACAGGTATTCCTATTCTGTGCAACAGATGTTTCCTGACAGCAAATATTACCAGCAGAAAGACTAAGTACATTAATTGAAATCTGTCAGAGTAAGATCAATGCACCATTTACTAGCACAGCTCAATAACATGCCACATGCCAATTTTCTGAGCACACCTTTCAGACAGACATTATTAATATTTATAAAATGCAATGGCTTATCAGTGTAAGTCATAAGGAACTCAGTCTGCCTCGTGCAGTGTCCTCAAAGCTGTGCTCGTGAGGCAGCTAATGGAGGTAAAGAAATGCCTGAGACACAGGAGAAGCAATGATCCTTTTCAATGGACAAGCTTTTTATAATGGGAATTCTTTTCACAGGAAGATTGCAGCCCTACCTTTTTCCAGACACAAAGAAAGAACCTAGTCTGAAAAATGCTATGAATTTATTACTGGAGAAATTTATTAATCCCTCGCTATGATGGAAGATGTTTGGAACAGGCTACAAATTACATGCTTTGAGTTCCAAGTCTTTTTATAAAGAGCCAAGGTGAAAATATTTTTTACCTTGTTCTTCATATAGCCTTGAATGTCAACACTGCTGTATATTTTTAAAGTATCTTAGAGCACAAGAATTAGTACAACCCTCAAAAAAACTTCTTCAAGAATTTATTTCTCTTTCTCTCCATAGGCTCTAAATGGAGAATCAGAGAGAAGAGTATTAGTACAACCCTCAAAAAAACTTCTTCGAGAATTTATTTCTCTTTCTCTCCATAAGCTCTAAATGGAGAATCACAGAGAAGAGCGTTGTTTAAAATTCTGAGAGGAAACACCACAATACCAGGACACGCAATGTGCAAAGTACCTATTTTTCTTGCTGCTATATCAATTTCTCTGAAGATGAGACAGATTTGCTGTGTTTTAAGGCAGTTTCTTTCAAGGATGATTCCCACCCAGGCAATGATCACCTATGGCTCAACTGAGAAAAAGATTTTCAAAATCAGCACTTCAGGAAAGGCTCATATGGACAAAAAAAAAAACCTTCCTGAAAGTGAAGCAATGATGATTTAATTTCAGTGGAGACAGAAATCCAGAAAAGTACTTAAGGAAGAAGTTATGCAATTCTGCTGGTGATGCAAGACAGCAATCTGTGTCACCTACACTCCATATGGATGGTAATGATATCCAGCAAGATTTGCTGACGCCTAAGCAGCTACAGTTGCAGTTATTTGTAGAAGGAGCCTGTACTGTGAGATGAGACAAACCCTAATTTTTACAAGTTGCAAAGCAACCTGAAGAAAAAGCCAATAACTCTAGGGATAGAACGACATCATGATAACACAAAGGAGCCCAGATTAGAATAATGGTCACTTGTACAGTTGAACAAACAATGGGAGGCAGTAAAAATAAGGGCTCGTTTCAGTCAGCATTTCAGAGGGCCAAACACCTACAAGGAGAAATTGGAGAGAGTTCTATTTGGACAGAAAAGGAAATATCTGGAGGAAGGAGAATCATCAACACAGATGTGGCAGCTGGAATTGTATGTGTGAATGACTGCCTCCAGAGCCAGGAGGCTCATCAGGGAACCTCAGGAAATCCTAAACAGAGCAGAGAACTTCCATCATTCCTTTCATATTCTCAATATTCAACTGATAGGGATAAAATTAAAAACAAAGCAAACAACAAACCTCACACACCAAAACAAAAAACCAAACCCTAAACTATTTACTGCAAGGCAAGAATTGAGAACTTGCAGATTTGAAGAAAAATAAAACACACACACACACACAAAATCCCACCCCAAACCAAAACAGCACATAATTTTCCTCAGCTTTCTACAGCTTAATAAATTTACTGCCAGATTCATCTGCATTTCTAGTGGCTGCAGAGTAACATTGTTTGTTCTGTGGCAAATTAACAAGATATACTAATCACAGTGGTTATTAAAGGCAAAAATTAACATCAAATACTTGGGAGTAAAATTCCCCTGACTTTGTATCTAAGTAGACTCTCATTATCAGCTTGCTGGAACAAGCTAAAACATGACATGATGCCCTAATTTAATCCCCAAAACAAAGGTTTCCTGGACACACCTTTACAAACAGAATGCATACCTATAAATTTAAAAAGCAAAGCTACAAAAACAGTTTGTAAACAAGAAGAGCAGTTATATCTCAACTACCCTTTCCAAACAAAAGCCAGCAACTGTGCAGGAGCATCTGAAAAGTGTTTGTATTAGTTTTACCACCATTCAGCTAAACAGAACATTGCCTAAAATAAGCACAGACCCTAAGGGAAAACTCTGATAGACTTAAACAGAGAAAATTCAAGAATTACCTAAAACAATGGCAAGGATGACTTTTTTTTTCTTTCCCAGTATCACTTTTAGGTTTTGACCAAAAAATACAGACTGAAGAAATGTGCAGAACTCAGATACTCAAACATAAGATTATACAACTAACTCTTCAGGCATGGGAACAAAACCAGCACCAAATATGTAGATACGAACTCATGTTTATTTCCTACATTTTTCAGAATTCAAAGTTCAATAAACTTTAACTGGTACACCAAATTCAAGTCACATTTACAAGCATATGCAATGTTGCATAAGCCAAAGCCCAGGAGTTCAGGTCTCAAATACTGTGGAAAAAAATCCCATTGTTAACCCTTTTTGCTAAGATATGCTAGAAAGCCTATCTTAGCTTTTTGTCAAGATAGGACTGAAGGACAGTCCTTCATCAAGTGATTCACATCATCATCACTGTAAGCACACATTCTACTGCTGAAACTAACCTATAAGTAAACACCACAGCACTGTTATTCTATAATGATACAATTTAGCATAAATATTTAATATAAAATATTATTACCTTTTTACTCATACTACAGCCCAGACAACCTACCAATCTGTGCAGATTAAACTGCCTGGTCTTCCGAACCCTGTTCATGAACCTCCTGCCCATGGTTTTGACACGCCAGACTGACAAAAACATCTCGTGTTTAGTGCAAGTTTCCTTAGGGTTTCCTTCGGTCATCAGAATGTGCCCAACTGCACTGAGAGCTCAGAGAAAAGCTCAGGCAAAATCAGTATAACCAGTTATTAAGACGCCTTGATGTTGATTACTCTATCTTAGGTTGTTCTAATGTTTGGATTAATCCACAGTCCATCTGTTACAGTTTTTCCTTCTTGTCTCTGTTGACAAGAATTTGTTGAGCAGATCCATGTGGAGAACAGGGCAGATTTGGTCAACTGCTTCTTACTATAAGACACAAATTGACACCTTTGCACATATTTGTATATTCTACAATTACAGGAAGTTTTAAAGTAGTAACCTAACAAGAACCTGGGCAATGCATTTCAATTAAAGACTGCATAACAACTCCTCTCAAGTGTGACCACCAAAGTATAATGCTAGTCTAAAAATGAGGATATCTTCAAGTTTTTCTTTATTATAACTCCCAGTATTCTAGGTATGTTTCTAACACCAGAAGTAGTGTCTTTCTGCTGAAGATGTCAAAGCTTTAGAAAGTTCTCCATTTAGAAAATGGTAACAGATTGCAACCTTCTCACAATCCTAACCCATCTTGCAAATTACATGTCAACCCATCTTTAACTTCCAAATGGAAACAGTGTCTTCATCTTCAGGGTAATCTCACCTACCTGCTCAGACTGGACCAGGATTCAGAAAATACTACAAACAAGAAAATATACTAGGGCAAAGAGGAAGTTAAAATTATTTTGACTGTTGGCCTGTTGGCTAACCTTGAACCTGCACAGTTCAAATCAAGACCATTAGTCTTTCTGAGAGCAGAAAAGTTCTCATAATGAACAAAGAAAGCTATTTTAACAGAAGCTCCACAAGCTTTGAAAGACTTCTGGGGAAGCATTTTAGGGAATGGAGGGGATGGAAGGGAAGACACCAGGAAACAAAAAGAAAGGGACCCACTAAGCTTATCAGCTAGGGGATGGAAGGGAAGACACCAGGAAATAAAAAGAAAGGAACCCACTAAGCTTATCAGCAGAAGATTGAGGTTCACATGGAAAGGAGATTGTGCTGCACTGAAGGAAGCATGTGTGAATATGCACATTTATGTAACAGCTATTTCCATACAGATTAATGGGAAGAAGTTAAATAAAGGTGCTTGTTTTCAGTCAAAGAAACAGGGCTGAAGAGACAAGCAAGGTATGCCATAATACCTTTACTGGGGCAGCCAGAACCCAAAAGATTATCAGCAGCTGAAAGGCTATTTCCAAGTCAGGGGCTGACTGCAGAGTGCTGTGTTTATGGGCTGTAGGACAACTATCACCTACTAATTTGTATTTCTGAATAAAACCTTTAACTTCTGAAATAACCATTCCCTAGGCATTTTCATAATTTTAGAGACTCAGTGCTACTGACTATAGTTTCACTGGTATCTCCTGACTCAGCTCTTTCCCAAACTGAGGGGTCAGATTAGTTCATCCTTCATTGTAGCTGCCCTTGGCCTCTGACCACTCTTATTCTTCTTCTGTGAGCCATGTCTAAATTTGCCTTCTTCTTAATCAAGATAACAAATGGTGCAGATTTCTAGAGTGATAAGATAATGTAGTTTTATTCCCATTTGCTTCTCCAATTATTTCATGTATTCCATTTGCCTTTTTGACTGTAAATTGAGACCTGAAATGATTATTCTATTAATCTCTTATAACCTTGAGTTCTCATTCCTCCGAGATGATGTAATGAGAACACAAGTTCTTCTGAGATCCTTCTGGGAACCTCCATCCATCATAATTACCAATCTTCTTCCTTAATCTTTACTTTCTTTTTGTTCTTGATTCAGTTTTGGTGGAATACTTTGGGTGGGTTTTTTAACAATTAAATCCCACAATTATGTTTTCTTCTTTGGTGACAGCCTAAGTTTCTTTGTAAACTTTTTTTAGTAGTTCTATTGTGTGCATCTAAGAAAAATCAACATTACCTTCATGCACATGCTTTAAGGGTTTGTGCAGCAGAACTTAACAATGCATTCATTGCTTTCTCATCTTCTGTTTCTCCCCATGCTGATTGACTCTGCTCTTTACAACAGCTTTTTGCCAGTACAGAAATGAGAGCGAGTTCTCATTTCTCCTCTCCCTTCTGGAAGTTATTTTAAGAACAAGTACCAAGTTACCATATTTCACTCCTGCGATACCACAGTCAGGATAAGGAGACTGTTATACAGCACTGCAGCACTAACAGATAAGCAGTTCAAATTCGGGTTAATGTAAAATCATTAAGTTTAAATACCATTATGTCCTGGAAATACTTTTCCAAAGATACGTTTCCAAACGTGGAAAAAAAGCAGGGTATGCACTGAGTGGGCACAAGACATTTAGTTCACTGTGCAGAACTACAGTACAGTATATGTCACATCAGGATTCCAAAGCCTGTTGTGGTGAAGGTTTAGGTACCACTGACACATTACTAGAAACTTGTCTGAAATGATGTGCCTGCAACATGAAGTATGGGATATCTGGCACAAAAACACAAGCTGCTGCTTCTAAGAGGAAAGGTATGGCTAAAGGTCATACTTCTCACCCAGCAAGCACACGATGAAAGCACTGGGTCAAATCAAATGCTCACCTAACCTACTGCCTGTCGCAGCAGTGAACAATGTAAGCATAGAGTAATCCTTCCCTCCACTATAGACCATCCCAAACTCCAATAGGGAACCACAGAGACAAAGAAGGCAAACTCTGGTTCACTGCTTATATTCTAATAAAGGACAACTTGCACCATAATGCAAAGTGAGCTTGAATAAGTTTAGTTTCCCCCAGTTCTGACACTGCAAGGTAAACACAGCTGAAGCAGAGGGGCACTGACTCAGGACACAGCTACTGCTTCAGAGGTATTCAGCACATTGTAAGATTAGTTTTGGACTCAGCAACAGGTGCTTCACTTGGGCAAAAAGATTCCTTTAGTTGAAATTTGGGGGTAAAACTTGCATCTTTCTTTTCCAGTGGGGAACAGTATTTCACCTTAGTTTTAAATATATCACTGTTCACAGACAAGAAAACAGTAACTCATTTGCGTTTAATGTCATAATATTATGAAGTTCACTGAAGTAAGTTTCTACAACCACAAAAGACTCCTCCAACGTGCTTTAAAAAGGCAAACAACAGTAATCTGTGTCTAAAGCACTTGTAAAAGATCTTTGGTATAGGGAAATGGGGATTTTTACTCCATTCCCTGAAGCACAAGTGCTCTAGCAGAATCTAACAGCACTCAGCCAGAATGACAGGTCTGTGCTCAAAATCAAACAGGCAGTCAGCAACAAACTGGGGTGAACACTGCACTGCCTGATCTGCTCAGCATTGTGTGTTCCCACTGTGACTTCTCCAGAGATGATCCCTCCTGAGAACACGTGAGAACAGTAAATGGCCAAGTGTGTTGCATGAAATATGGACACAAGTCCATAATTATGTAACTCTAAGTTACAGATGAACATAATTCCCACCACTCCCCCAACCTATTTCTAACAGTTCCTGGACTGTTCTGCTACTCCACTGACGATTGCACAAAGCTATTCTAAAGATGTCAGATATTCAACCAGCAGAATGTTTTTAGCTCCTTATGGATGTACAGTTCAGTCAGTAATTAAAATTTTCATGCATAGCATGAATAAGCAATGTTAGGTCCCTTACTAGACTAATACAGCTCGTACAGTGCTCCAACTAAAACATTTCTGTTCAGCTGTACCTGCCTGCTATGCATATAAGGAGTAAACTCGAGCAGCCATTTCTTTACATCTTTTGAACACCAGTGCTGTGGTGAAAATCTCCAGAGACAGATCAGAAAAAAAAAAAAGATTTGATTAAAGAAAAATGAACTGCAGAGATTTTCTGAATCAGTAAGTCTAGCTTCCTCCTACCACAGGCAGCCACACCAGAATACCACTTATAAACTTATCAGATACTTTGAAAAGTCTCTAAGAACAGCCTTGTGCAAATTTTGAATGAGAATTGTGGCTACAATGGAACTGTGTTGAATATTTTAATGGTAAGAATTTATTTCAGAGCATGATAAAGATGTACATTTATCATACTAGTCATTGCATATCTTTGCAGTCCAAGACTACTAGTCATTGCATATCTTTGCAGTCCGAGACATATTTAGTAGTTTACAAATTATTACATGATTTCTTTGGAGCTTCTGTATTACCAATGAAATATCAGCCACAAATACTGACATATAATTGACAAACACACTGCTGAAATATATGGATGACTTAATCAGGGTCTACACTTAAATACTGAATTGCCAATCTGCATCCTAAATATAGACTTATAAATAAAATGTTACCCTTTTCAAGCATAGGTTGCTTTAAATGAAGAACACTGAGGTTTTCTGGTCTTATTACACCATGATTCATTATTTTAAAGCCTTGTTACAATCTATTATTCAAAGCATTTTTTCTCTTGACAGAAAACTGCAGCTTCGACTCCGCAGTTGAAGAACTTGCTTGGTACCACATCATATGAGTGAGAGATTTCACCAGATTAGAGCTGTGCAGCACAAACCGATGTTCAGCCCAACCCCACCCGAGTGCGAGGGAGACTCAGCAGAGAAATCCACATGGCCACAAACCCTTTTGTAGCATCCCCATCTAGTGGGCAACTTCGGGAATATCAGTCAGTCCAAGGGATCCCAAAGCTTCATTTCCCAACTCAAGGAATCTCTCCTTGTAACCACGAGTTTCTATGAGGAACTTGGAAACCTTATACTGAAGTAGTTCTGGTACTAACTGCCTACCTACCTGAAAATATTCTTTAAAATGTTTGGAGCAGGATATTTGGGAAGGATTGAAAGTTTGACTGTTTCCACTATCTCTCCATGATTCTCAACCACTAAAAAAACCCCAAAAAACAAAAAACAGCCACCATTACAGAACTAAGAGTTCCGCTTCAAGCAGTATTAAAATGGGAACATAGGACATTAAATCTCCTGAGTCAAGTTTACTTCTTTGTTACTTGAAACGAGAAGTAAACATTTTTTCTTAAACTGAGAAAGCTCCACTCTAACCAGACAAAATCCATATGCCTTTTCCCATGTATAAAGTTCAAACCAATACAGCTAGGATCAGTTATTTCATGCTAATTGCAAACATGCAATATTTTAACCCAATCTGAATCTGAGGTAGCCCACTACTCTGTCAAGAAGATAAACCACCTTGAGTAGCAGTAGTACTTAATGTGGAAGTCAAGGTGGCTAAATAATAGTCACAGGTCTATCCTCAAAAAATTTGGGATACACATTTGTCTTTTTGGCCACTGAAAGCTGCTGTCTGAGAGGAGCATCCACCTGCCCAATAAAGTAGTAGAAGTTGCTCTAAGTCCTAGAGTATTCGAAAGCTTCTCTCAGTAACAAAAAAAAACAAAACTAGTTAGAACCAGGCATCTCCCTTCCCTATCTTCTATTCATGTTCTGCATTATTGCTCCAAACTGGAGAAGACTTGCTATAACAGCAGATATTCCTCAAAATCTGATCCTACTGCCCTCTGCAGCACTGCTTAGAAAGCAACCTACGACCATAAAACCACTGACTATGTCTGTTCTTCAAACTACTAACTCTGTATTTGAAATTTCAAGTGTATTTGACATTTGTATTTTAAAATAAAAACAAACTCCTCTTATGTTCTATAATAAACACAACATCCTCTATTACATTTAGCAACACACTACTGAACAAAGGGGACCAAGATCATGGGTATCAGCCAAGACTTGGTCCTTGCACAGTGCATCAAGCCAACCTACCACACAAATCACACAAAACACTTAACTCAGAGCTGTTCTTGCCAAATTGATCTCCAGCATGAACTACGCCAAAACTATGAACATCTTTTGGCCTGATGATCTGCAAGAAGAGGACCAGCTATGCTAATAATACAATAGCAACATTGGGTTTTTTGTGACATGCTCAAGTTCAAGTTTTAACAGCATTTATTCCAGTACCTTCAGCAAACCATCTCCTGACTGAAAAGAAATTCTGTGATCTCAAAGGCATTTTACTCTTAAAGATCCCATAAAGTCTCCCAGGATCTATGAAACTATGGATGCACCACTCACTCCAAATACCTGAAGACCTCAGAATGAGTATAAACAATGTATGCAAAAGAGTTCATTTCTTCAGGAGAGAAGCAAGCCAGCAGGCAATTAGCATCAGAACTCCAAATTCCACAAAATGCTGGTAAACAACTGAAACCTGGAGCACCCACCCCAGTTTTCATAGAATCATAAAATGTTAAGTGGCTGGAATGGACCTTAAAGCTCACCTAGTCCCATGGGCAGGGACACCTCCCTACTGGACCAGGTTACTCAAGGCCTTATCCAACCTGGCTGTGAACACTGCCAGGGTTGGGACATCCACAGCCTACCTGGACACTGCCAGGGTTGGGACATCCACAGCGTACCTGAGCAACCTGTTCCATTGTCTTACTACCCTCACAGTAAGAAGTTTCTTCTAAATATCTAATCTAAATTGCCCCTCTTTCCATTTATACCCCTTAGTCCTTGTCCTATCACTACAATTCCTAGCAAAGAGTCCTTCTCCACCTTTCCTGCAGCCCCTTCAGACACTGAAATGTTGCTATGTCTCCACACAACCTTCTCTTCCCCAGACTGAACGGCCCCAGTTTT
This sequence comes from Acanthisitta chloris, assembly GCF_000695815.1. NCBI lineage: Eukaryota > Metazoa > Chordata > Aves > Passeriformes > Acanthisittidae > Acanthisitta > Acanthisitta chloris. Next base: position 56,993 of record NW_008655381.1, on the reverse strand, counting down.
CTCACAACCTGTTTCAGATGAACAAAGCTCAGAAAAATTTCGATTTACCATACATTGGTTTGAAATTAAGTCACCTGAAAATATTCAGATATATGCCATTGAGTAATAGGAGCCTGCACAATAATATTTCCCTTATACACATTCTTTCCTGCCACACGATGATTTCCCAGCACTTAACCAATTAGAGAAAGATAATAGAAATCATCCTCAGAGACCTAAGAGACACAGTAGTTTGAAAAGACCTCACCCTGTTTTACAATTATACTTAAACACTGCTTAACTCTATTTCCAAAACAGCTTTTTTTCTTCCAGACAGTTTTACAGCTCAACTCTTTGCCTTTCTGATCCCTTTATGCTTTCTGAAATGCAAATCTAACTGTGCTAGGAATTAGGAAAAGCTTGCGAATAACAGAGTTGACCTTAACTCCCCAGAGGAAGAGGATTTTTTGTATTTCTAATGGTTGCACATAGAATGTATGTAAAATGTATTATTTTCTGAACAAATTCAGGGAATTAGACACGTGAAGGCGTGTTACTGTGGGTCTGCCTTCACGGGCAAGAAAATATTGGAGTCCTAGCCATTCTCAAAACTGAAACCTTTGTCACATTAGCATTCTGCTTGTCTAGCTTAAGACTATGGAAAAAATACAGAGTTCCTTATAGAGTTTTAAGTAAAAATAACTGTGTTCAATACCATCATATATAATTAATAAATCTTAGAAAAGATAGAAAACAATTACTAAACACACTCATCCACTACAGTTGGTTCTTCCAGAGAATCCTTACAAGTCAGTTATAAAAAGCTGATATATTCAATAAGATTTTTCTTCATAATTAAAAAAAATTGAAATATAACTACATTCAAACCAACTTTTTTTCTTAAAATAGTATAGAATCATATGAATCATGGAAAGGCCTAGGTTGGAAGGGACCTGAAACATAATCTAGTTCCAAACTCCCTGCCACAGGCTTAGATACCTCCACTAGACCAGGTTGCTCACAGCCTCACCCAGCCCAGCCTTAAACACTTCCAGGAATGGGGCACTCAGAAGTTCTCTGGAGAACCTGTTCCAGTGTCTCACCACCCTCACAGCAAAGAATTTCTTCCTCTCACCAAATCTAAATCTACTCTCTCAGTTTAAAACCATTCCCCCTCGTCATATCTCTACAGGCCCTTGTAAACATTCCTTCCCCAACTCTCTGGTAGCCCCTTTAGGTACTGGAAGGGGCTCTAAGTTCTCCCTGGAGCCTTCTCTCCTCCAGCCTCAACAATCCCAATTCTCTCAGCCTGTCTTCATAGGAGAGGTTAGAGGTGTTCCAGCCCTCTAATGATCTTCATGGCACTCCTCTGAGCCTGCTCCAACAGATCCACATCCTTCTTATGTTGGGGCCCCCAGAGCTGGATGCAGCACTCCAGGTGGGGTCACACCAGAGTGGAATAGAGAGGCAGAATCCTCTCTCTTGCCCTACTGTCCACACTGCTTTTGATGCAGCCCAGAACATGGTTGGCTTCCTGGGCTGTGAGCACACATTGCCAGCTCATGTCCAGCCTCTCATCCACCAGCACCAAGTCCTTCTCCCCAGGGCTGCTCTCAATATAACAGCATTTGTTCTTTGCAGTCATGAAGGACACCAGCACACACCAACAATTCATGCTAAAAATATCAAGCTATAGACCTGCCACAATATAAATCCATCTCATCATTCTAAAGTTCAAACACCAGTATCAAATAATTTCTCCACTTTTCCTTCAAAACAAGTCACAAAGACTCAGGTATTATAGAAAGCAGCATTTAGTCTGGGACATAAAATATCGTACTACACAGAAAATTGTTAAGTTACATCTCCTTACTAACCCAGCAAATAAAACTGCCTGTTGTAACACCCTCCAAAACCTCACACTCAGTTAGTCATCTTAATCTTTAAATCTGTCTTGAAGCTACTGTGGCTGTCTTGAGAGTAATGGTGCTGCATGCTGAAAAACCCCAGACACATATATTGCACTTGGCTTATTATATTTTCCAGGCAGGTCCTTAATTAAAATGTTTACTAGAAACACACTTGAAATTGATTCTACAGAATCCTGATAGAAAACCCAAAATGTAACTGACAGCAAGAACTACAGTGCCCCTCAAAACCACACCTGAAACCTCGAGTTATCTCCATTTGTTTTCTGGACATTTTACCACCAGTCAGAGTGTGTGGAACTACAACAATGCCTTAATGCCTACAAAGTAAATTTTACAAATGAGCTGTTCCATAAAAAAAACAGAAGCAGATGTATCTCATGCAATTTTATTGTCCCACAAAATTAAGTTCCTGGAGAGCATATTGAAATAGTTCACTCTTATTTCAACTTTTCAAATGCCTACCTTTACTGGTGAAATATGAGAATGGGAAACAAATCCATGGACATTCTCAATCTGTGAGAGATTCTTCTCCGACACATGAACCAGCTCTGGCCCCGTCACCTCATTGGCAATGTGTGGAGAGCTGTGCTCCTGGGGAGGTGTGTCTTCATCCTGATAGCGATATTTCTGAACAACAAGATCATAGAAAAACATCAGTCCACCACAGAAATGGAGAAAGATTATCCAAAAAGTCTAAGTCAGACAAAAATAGTTATTATTCTCACCCTGTCAGCTTCAAAGCAATAAAACCTATAAATGAAAGGTTTAATTAGTATCTTCAGTTTAAAGACTGATCCTGCCCAAATTTCTTCCAGCCTTTTAGGTTTCGCTTAGAATTACTATAAAGCTACCTGAAGCCCAGCAGGTTTACTGTACCCACAAGACCCACCCCAGCATTTTCTAACCACATGTACTTTCACACACAACTGCCATACTGCAGAGCACATACACAGCTATTCCTACCTCACTGGGAAAGCATGTCATGTCATTAGAGATACAGCAAAACTTTCTAAACACATACTCTTCTTAAACTTGGAAGAAGTTTTTTTTTGTTATTGAAGTATATTTAGGATAGAAGACATTCCCTCAGGATTTTTTTAAGCAGAATTCCAAGTTCTACACACCACAGTTTACGCCACGAATAGTTATTTCCTTGGTAATTCATTTATAGACCACAATCCAGTAGATGACTGCAAGTAACCCACTTATTGGTAAGCACAGGAACAAGGCAGTACCTGAGGAGCAGTGCATGGAACTTTGAACAGTTACATGCAATTTCTATTTCAGCAGTACCTGAGGAGCAGTGCATGGAACTCTGGACAGTTACATGCAATTTCTATTTCACGCTACCACAAAGATCCATGTCCTTCATAAAAATCTCCTATAGTGTTACAAAGCTAAGGTCCACAGCATAAACTACAAAGAAACCGCTTGAAATAATCCATCAGCTGCCAGCACCTGTAATGCTTAACACATTTTTAACCCAATTATAAAGCAGAAGCAATTCCAAGTGTATTTTATCTAAGAATGCTAATTATTAGCAGAGAAGCACAAGGCAGAAGAAATAACTCCAAAGAGGAAAACAGGAGCATTAAGAATTCTTAACCCAACTCCAAACACCTTCATCCCTCCTCCTTAGCTAGATGTCAAGGGAGAGATGGTAAAAGCTGACAGTTGTGAAAGATTGCAACGGTTACTCAAACAGTCCTAATTTTTCAAATCTTTGCTCCTTAGCTAGATGTCAAGGGAGAGATAGTAAAAGCTGACAGTTGGAAAGATTGCAACGGTTACTCAAAAAGTCCTAATTTTTCAAATCTTTAGCAGAGAGGTTTCATGAGATGACCAACTTAACAGCTCACTACCAGCAGAAGATAAAAGTTCTTTTTCTTTCCCTTCCCTGCAGCAGCGAGATGCTGGATTGCTCAGCCTCAGACTCCTGCCATTCATCTGAGACTGACTTGTGTTTCACACATGGAAACCAAACCCTGAAAGGAGTTGACATTAACTCTCTAGAGCAGCCATATTAAACATCACAAACAGATGGATTACATTAACTCTCTAGAGCAGCCATATTAAAACATCACAAACAGATGAATTATCATTTAAAGAAAATGTTGGCCAAAAATACAAGGGAACATTACCAGAGTATAAATTCCATCATAGAATCATAGAATTTTAGGGGTTGTAATGGACCTTAAAGATCATCTAATCCCAACCCCCTGCCCTGGGCAGGGACATCTCGTCACTCGATCAGGTCGCTCAAGACTTCATCCAACCTGGCTTTGAACACTGCCAGGGTTGGCCACCACTTCTGTCTCACCACCCTCACATGTAAAAACTTTTTCCTAACATCTAGCCTAAATTTGCTCTCCTTCAATTTGAATCCATTACCCCTTGCCCTATCACTGCAGTTCCTGACAAACAGTCCCTCTCCAGCTCCCTTGTAGCCCCTTCGGACACTGGAAAGCTACTACTATGAGGTCTTCACACAACCTTCTCTTCTCCAGGCACATTCAATCACATTGCCAATTAGAGAAAATAAACATTAGAGCTTCAAGAAGCACAGAAAATATCCTGCAACATCAGAGAAAGTAGGAGTCCTGCTAGCTCAAAGCAGCCTGCTCTGCTGGTGAAAGCCGTGTTTGGCCAGACCTGTGATCCAAAATGTCCCTGCCAGACCTCAGGCTTTGATTTCATTATGAAATATAGAACATTATTTGCAACTGGATTTAGTTTCCAGATCATCTCAGACAAGATCCTGTAGAAAGCTAGAAGTGGATCATTCCAGTATTACTGAGGATTTTCGGGGGAACACACATGACAACACCCAGACAAAAAAAAACCCAGACAAATCAGTCAAGTAGTCACAGGTCAATCAAAACTAATTTACTCTAATGAATAATCAACACTTTTAGACAAAGCACAGAATTACCCTGCTTTTTTGTTTTTCCTGAAACCAGACACACTTATTAGAAACAGGTATCTGAACATGCCTGGGTGTAAACAGGCTCTAGCTTTCACTAATAAATATATGTTTACACTAAACAGTGTATCAATGCTTATAATGACATAGATAGTATGAAGTTACTAAGTCAGTGTGTCATTATTTTGATTAAAAATGAAAAACTGTTGTGGTAAAGATCCTCTCCCCCATAAGGCAGTGACAAGGCCCATAAGTTTCTAAAAAAAAGGAAACCACCAAAAAAACCCACCAGTTTTAAATGAGAACTGCTAATTGGATTTTGATGCGATACTCAAGATTGATTTTACCATTATTTGTAAAATATTCCCCAACTTAAAACTACCATAAACAACAGAACTAATGTTTAAAACACAGTAAATGAAATACACACAAGATACTGTTTCAAAATGCAAATAGAAGACGAGGACACAAAGTGCACAAAAACACAATATCCACACTACTACTCATTCTGAAAGGTACCACACCATCCTTGCCCTTTACAGAAATCACTTTTGAGCAAAGTGCTGCAAGTAAAGCAAACAACTGTATCTTTCAATAGCTAACTCTCCAAGGAAGTGGAAGTGCTTAGCACTGCTTTACTACAGAGCATCACCTCTGAACTACTGTGCCTCTTGTCTGAGCCAGTGCATTCAAGATCTGGCTGGTCAAACAGCCACCACTCAACACTGCCCATTCCCTTCCACTCCCAAGAGCTGTCAACTGTTCCTGCCATGCCACGTTAATTCTGCTGCTACCCATGAAGCAAACTCCCACGCAGGTTCCCATGCATATGGGCTGAAGGACACCATTTCACAGCCCAGTCCTGCTCACTCAAAGGACAGGCAGTGTCCAAGGGGCAGGACCCATTCAGTCACTCTTGATCCAGCTGTACAACTTCACCTCCCTGCTCCTTGCTGCAAGCACACACCTGACTTCAGATGACGAGCAAGGTCAGCAAGCTAATCCAGCAGAATATTTCTTCCTTCTTCCAGCAATATTAACTCTTCTGTAGCTCCCTGAAGTGGATCCTGACACGCTGAGACATGCAGTGATGCTGGTATAACAGGGAGGAAAGCAGGTAATGCCAACCCATCTCACAATGGCTAGCAGCAGACCATACTCTGCTTACACGCAAGAGAATCCAATCCTGCACCCAAATCCAGGCTCCAAGGAGATCCTAGTTTACAAGAGTCAGCCAAGCAATAAACACATCAAAGGAAAGGAAAGGAAAAGGTGTGAGAAAGCAGCTCTGAACTTGCAGACAGGCAGACACAGCCTCAGCTGCACACCTCGGAAGCTTCCCAGCACTCCATTAGGTAGCAGCCACGTAATTTAACTACTTTTTAGGAAGCTTTATGAACTGCTCTGTAATTTATAACCATCATTTGAAATCCAAAGCAACCAAGAGCTAAACATTTTACACATACTTCTGACAGAGATATTGCCACAAAGGATTCTGATGCAGCATATAGGCGTGTCAAAATTAACTATTTCTCTTCTGATGCAACACAGTTAACAGGATATCTTCAGGTGAGATTACACCTTCAATGACTTTTAAACTGTCTCCAGACTCTATGAGCTAAATTATTTATTCCTGTAAATTACTGAAAAAATCCATTTACATTAATGAACCAGTGCTAGTTTGCATGAGATGAGAAGATGGTCCAAATTCACCACAGTGAAAATATTGTTCAGGCCCACAATCTCCCTGCTATGAGTCCCAGGCCTAGCAAAGTTAGACAAAAATAAGAATGGACAAAGTATCTGCAACAATATGCAGGGCAAACAAGGATTTTGTGGACATGTTATAGCACCATTTTTCAGACAGAGATCACTTGTCACAGAAAAAGCACAGAAAAGTTTTAGGAAACTCATTCTAAAAAAAAGGTTTACTTTACTCCAAAGTTTTAGGAAACTCATTCTAAAAAAGGTTTACTTTACTCTGCCTAATCTTTTACCTGTATTTTAAAAAGCAAATATTTCACACAGATTCATACATAATCTACCCCCTAGAGATAATCAAGTTGTGGGTCTGTATTTTTTTAAAGACCCCCTCATGAGGATCGTGTTACTGAAACAGAAATGAACGCCTAATCTTTTACCTGTATTTTAAAAAGAAAATATTTCAAACAGATTCATACATAATCTACCCCTAGAGATAATTAAGTTGTGAGTCTGTATTTTTTTAAAGACTCTCTCATGAGGATCATGTTGCTGAAACAGAAATGAACACTTAAACAATCCCATGCCCTAAACTCATGATCCATATCCACAAGAGCATGCAATGCAATTATTCCAGAGATCCAAGCCATACACAATGTCATGTTCATGGACAGAAAATTAATTACACTAGAGCATTACTTAAACAATCCCATGCCCTAAACTCATGATCCATATCCACAAGAGCATGCAATGCAATTATTCCAGAGATCCAAGCCATACACAATGTCATGTTCATGGACAGAAAATTAATTACACTAGAGCATTCTTAACTACCAGATAATGTAATGACAGAATGCAAGACAGCAGTAACTCTGGTTCTCTTCAAAATGGCATGTGAAAGCAAAGTTGAAAACACAATATATACCTTCTCTACACACAAAGAAAAAATTAGTGCTAAAACAGCTCTAATATAAGTGTGAATGGATACTTTAAAAAAAATTCATGAGTTAACTTCTTAAACTCACTTCTCCAGGTTTTAGCCCTCCCCACTGACGTAGCCATACGACTCCCAGGTTACTGCACACTTCAGACAACAAAAACACAGACCCTGGGAGAACATGTAGCCTAATACAGTCCGTCCCTGGGTTCATTTTGATTTTCACTGTACAAGTCCAACCATGTTTCAAAAGAAGTTAAGAATAAGTGAGGACTTCAATAAGTAAATCTAATCATTTGAATGCCAATGACAAACACACAGAAGCTCCCAGGGCCAGACCCTGTCTGGTGCAGCACGATAAAACAAAGTGGCTTTAGACCATTTGCACACAATTCCCCAAGTTTAAATACTTGTCCTTGCTCAGTCATGGCTCTGCTTTACCAATTAAACTACATCTGAAAGGACTCTTCAAAAGGGTCTTCTTCATGCAGGAAAAGAAGGGGACTCAAAACTAAAAGTATGATCCACTACTGCAGAACTGAACTTGAAAATACTTTGTAAAAAACAGAAAGACCATGAAAGCCAAATAAAACCTCTTTGCAGGTGATCAGCAATTCAGCAGAGAAGCTGAAAGCCTGTGAACAATAAACTTCAGTAATGAAAGAAAAGAGGACTATAGGTGTTTGTGTATTTTTAGAACTTCTTTACTGATCATATCATAGGACATTGGTATTATTTGCAATTGAAGCTTCAACATAGGATAAACTGAATGACTTGAAACACTACAAGAGATTTTTTGATCTTTGGGTTTGCTTTTTTAAACACAAGTTAAGTATTTTGAGTAACTAAGTGCTTGATTCTCAAACAAAAGCATTAAGTTTTGTTTTAATAACTATAGCTATGACAAAGACATAAGGCACTTCACCCTCCTTGGACAGTTTCAGTGTGACATTGTATCTTGACTGAAATTGCTTATAACATGCTTATTTAGGTCACAGTGTTCCATCATATGTCAAAATGCACAGCTAGTGTTAAACGTATTTATGTAATGCATTGTGTCATGGACATCCACAAACGATAAAACAATTCAAGCTAAGCATACACATTTACAAGAACTCCAGAAATATGAGAAGTTCATCTGCTCCAGAAGGCCAAAGAGAAAGAGACTACAGAAGGAACAGTGAGACTGTGAATGTTCATGTGGTCAATATAAAGGAAAACTGAACACTTTTTCATGTGATTACTTGTGAGAGATTGTTTCTTTTTGTGAAGGACTAGTATAGGTAACCCAGCATTACTGTTTCACCCTGTCATTTCAATATGACTCTCTCAGTATTCCAAGGCTGCATCTTGTCAGAGGACAAGAGCATTTTATTTTCAGTACTATACAGCACTGCAATTTATATGATAAAACTGCTGAGTGCCTGGTGTGGTCAGGGGATGCCAGGCAGGGGCACACGGAGCTGCCATCGCTCGGCCCCGGCGCCACATGCCTGAAGTGGCTTCTGGATGTTGGCTGGATATTTTTAGTTTGCTCTTAAAGTGAACAGCGTCCCCTGCTCTACAGCTCCGCCAGCAAAATCTAACCCCCTCTTAAAGTGAACAGCGTCCCCTGCTCCGCAGCTCCGCCAGCAAAATCTAACCCTGGAGTGGTTTCCTTCCACTGCTTTCTTCCCAAGTTCCTTATTTAAACATGAGAATATCGTATAAATAAGGAGAGGGGTGTGCAGCTCCACAAAAATAAAATCATAATGTTTCTAAACTGAATCAGTAAATATACATATTTTCAATTGAAACATGCTTTGGACACATGAAGGATAAGCAGATTCAAAGTCTTCCTCCTGGCAATAAGGCATTCGACTTGAAGTTTTATAATAGATCACTTACACTACCAAGAGAGTCATAAAAATTTAGACTCCTCCCTCCCAACCTAGGTGACATTTATTCAACATCAACATTTGTGACATATATTTCAGACATATCTATGCATCACACGCCTATGTGTGTGTGTGTGTATGTGTACACACCACTGATCCCACTCTATAAAATAAAATCTAGTTGAAATATTTTTTGTTGAAAATAACCAATTTGGAAACACTGAATATATAAAATAAGTTTTGGAGAGAAAGATCTCCAAATTGCTGTTTCAAAACTAACTTCATACACGTAATCCTTGAATTTTAAAGGGGCTTTCCAGTACTTAACATTCTCATCCTATCCTTCACATTGCATCTTAATTTTACTGAGAAAAGCATTTTTCGCATGACACTGAATATATTCTGTTTACTATTCTGAGGATTACCAAATTATATATGTTTTATTACTCTAAAACCTAAACAGTTGATGTAGCCCTAAAATGACTAAATGCCCGAGGGCACTGTTAAACCCAAACCTGCCACTAACAATTGCTTCCATCAATATGATGTCAGGAGGCATTTCCAGCCCTGCATCTCAGTGCAAATCTCCTGTGTATTTAATTCTCTACAGCTGAAGAAAATGAAAGCCAAGTGCAATACACTGATTACATGATGATTAATGCTGATTAATGGAGAATGACGACATTTTACATGCGGCATTCAGTAAATTCAAAATGTTGTTCAAAGGGATCTTTAAGCAGTAGGCATGATAATTCATTACTTCTGTCACCATCACTAAGAGCTCGGATAATCGAGTAAGGCATGGAACAAAATACACACTATTTAACCAGAAATTTAAGGTACAGTTACACTAGAGACAAAGGCAATCATTCATTAAATGCAGCTTACATTTCCAGGAAAGTCCTTTTATAGACCCACCTTACATCCAAACATTAAAGATATTGTGTTGTTGGTACACGCTACTTTACAGTGGCATAGCATCGGAGAAAAACAGTCCAAGTTTTTTATGCTAGGAGACATTTTTTCAGACCCTGTGCACTTGAATCGATCCGTGACTGAGATTCCAGAAAAATGCCTCTGTAAGCGCTGCTTGCTGCCTGGCTTTGACATTTAATCTAGGTCCATAGTGTTCAAAAATAAGCCTTTATATAAATCAGTTGAATCCTTCAGGGAAAAAAATTTTGCTTCACGTTCGAAACCAGATCTTATAAAAAAAGCCAAGAAAAAATCCTGTGTCCATGTTTAAAATTTTTGAGTCAGCTTTAGATCTAATTACGGTAGCGCCAGCTTGAAGTGACAAGTGTCTCACGGCCCAAAGTAATACTCGGATCCTCTCAGCCAGAACCCCGGGTTAGATCCAAGGCAGCTCCACCTGCTGCAGTGCAAGGGCTGCTATCTCCTCCATGAAAACAGGAGCAACTCCAGCAGAGCCACTCTGCTCAGTGTGTGCTGCTTGCTTAGGGGAGGGGCGAGATGTTGCAGCAAGGGACTCGTTTCACGGCCCGATAGAGATAAACCCAACGCTTCCTGCAAGGTGCTTTCGCACTGCACCAATGAGCATGTGAAAACCCATTTTCAAATCAGCTGTGTGTAATTATAAAACCAGGGACGTGTAAGCTTCACAGCAGGGAATTTGCTGATCTGCAGTTTACACTAGCTTTTTTGAAGGAAGTGTCAGCAGACCACAAAATGAATGGCTCTGGGATATTTAATCCTCATTTTCAAACATTAAAAATTCAAGGTTATTTGACACGTCAAAAAAAAAAAAATAGTCTTTAGCTGCTGGGTAAAATTCCTAATGGTCTACCAAAAGCAATAAAGAAACAGCTACAGAAATGCATGAATATTCTCCAACTTCAACACACAATGAAACCAGTAGCTGCTATTTTTCCCCCAGTTATCGCTATGAGATCACGAACAATCTCGACTGTGCACTGATTTGATTATGAACAGCTCTTGGTAAAGCATTTCAAACTAATGTGAACACTTAAACAAAAGAGTTTGAAGAAAAAAAGCTTTTTTTTCCCCTTAGAATTGAGCTAACTACTGTCATTGTCTCCTAAAGATTTGTTGTTCTTTGTTGTGTGCTATGAAGTCTAAGACACAAAATTCTTTTTAAAATGGTTTGTTTGGGGTTTGTTTTTTATTCAAGCCCACATAGAGACTCAAACTTGATTTCCTTTTTTTACAAGCACAGGGGTCCCTGCAGGATTTTAATGTGTTTATATAATTTGATAAATTGAATTACAGAACTTGATCAAAAACATGTCCTCTGCAATTACTCTGCTCTTGTACCACAAACTAACTAGCCTTGGCAAAAAAACTGCAGTGAAGTAATACTAGTCATCATTCTACATTTTATTGTTGTAAAAAAACCTCTTTAGGATGTGACTGTTCACTTCAGTTCACACCTGTAGCAACCTTCTGTCATCTCCCTCTTACTTCATTTGGTTTACCTGATAAGCACCCACTGAGCTAGCAAGTTTAGTGTAGTGTAAAATTGGCATCCACACTTCCAGCTCAGAAAGTAGTAACTTCATGAATTATACTGACAGTCATCTTTATATAAATGTGCAGATTGATGAAACCAAAACTAAGGCAAGATGTCTGGAGAAAAGTGTGTGTAACTCAGCCCACAGTAAACCTCAAAATAAACTTCATTTGCATGAGGACCTCTTCCTTGGTAGACTATCCGAGGATTACAGATGACAGCACTTCCATATTAATAAGCAGTTTCCTTTCCACCATGTGCTGTGACCTACAATTTTTCACCAAATAGCCTTCGACGTAATTTCCCACAGCAGGTCATCTCTGCATGCAAGTGCAGGACCAAAGCAAAATCTCTAACATTCAACTGTCACAAGAAAAGAAACCAAGACTATAAAAACCCAACGACAATAAAAATGCACCTTTGTCTCCCTAAGTTAGGTTTAGTTTTTCTTGCAAGAGCATTCAAACCCATGGGTAGCTCTAAGTAGAGCATAATGATGGAAGAACCTAAAACCACTTTATTTTCCTTCCTGGAAATGACCTTCCTAGCTAGGGCTCACAGCACACAGTCTCTTGTCTGAAGAAACAGGGCAGAGCACACACTCGAACACCACACATGAAAAAGGAAAAAGGCAGAAGGGCAAGGAAAACAGTCACAGAGCACTGTCTCTTGCCACGCACTAAATGTTCCTATCCCACAGAACAACCTTTTATCTGCACTAGGGAACAACAATCTACTCACTTCTATACCTCTAATCACATTATAATAAAATAATTTCTCACAGAAATGACACACGCTCAAATGCATGGCAATTTCATGACAACAAGTAAAGTCAAAGAGCCAAAAGCAGTTCTTGAATGTTGCAGAAATAGCTTTTTGTGATGCAGAAAATATAAGCTCTAATGTGCCATGGGCATAAAAGAATCAATAAGAGGAAAATACAGTCTACACATCCACAAAGAATTCCATCAGTAGGATACAATAAAGAAGAGAAAGCTTAAGTAACTTCAGGCAATTACATCTACATTGTTGATGAAGACTACATAAAGCATCTGAATCTTTCAGCCATATATTTGCAGTTGTAGACAAATAAATTGGTTATGCTGCAAAACAGTCTTGATCTTTACACAAAGATGGAAATTTTTATGCATCTTGCTGCCCACAAGCTGAATAATGCAATATTTAAGCTTGTAAAATTAAAATATCTTCTTACACATTTTGCTGACTAAATCCAGAGATTTAACTGTAATAAAGGTTTCACTTGTTCAGAACAATTATATGTGCTCATAGGCTTTTTTAGAGAAACAGCTATGAACATAAATCTTTCTGAAATATGAACATATAGGATGTTATCATATAGACAAACACATGAGACAGAATATTTCTAAGTCTACTTTTGAGCTCTGAAGACACATATCCTCCCCACCTATTTAGCTATTGCTCTCATTCAAATTAAAAGTTGAATTAACATTTCAAAAGGCAAAAACCCCAATGTATTAACACAATGGCTAAGCTGTTAATAAGAATATGGCCTTATCTCCTTCACTACATATCACTACTCCTTCCCAATCCATCAGTCTGTAGTTTATGTTGTCTAAAAAAGCTTTGGCTCCTACAATCAGAGCTCACCATTTCCATGTTCCCTCAAAAGCCTGATCAGTAAAAGCAACTGGTTTCATCCTTACAAAAACACTAAATAAAATTAATTGCCTTTATTTCAGGTGTTGTTTTGAATATTCACTTGGCAATAACCCATCTTTATGTATGGCTCCCATGTGCACAATAAAAATATCCACATCATTACCACCTTCAATTAGTGGGCAAGACTAATTTTGTAGGTATCATAAAATAAGAAAGCTCTGACTTCCATGTCTCCCTGAGCACCATGAATATTGGAGAGAGAGAGAGAGAGAGAAACAAAAGATGCAGCATCAAAAAACCCACCCTACAAGACTTTGACAGAAACATAATGCTTCAGTTCAGCACTTGCCAACTCTTCTTGATTGAACACACGCAGTACCAGTTTCATCGACCCGTGTGTTCCACCCATATCCTCAACACAACACAGGTTAGGAAACATTTTAATGAAATGAGTAAGTGAAGGTCTAACTTGATAAACGTACCAACTGTTCAGACTGCCAAACCAAAGGGGAAAAGGCTGTGCTAACCTTTGTAGTTCTCAGATAGAACACATCCCTTAAGTATCACCGCAGGCACCTGTCCTCCTGGTGGGACTCAGCTTTAGGCCCCTCTGCCACAGAAGGCTGAACTGGGATATTTAATACAACCCAATTTAATATAAATAAATCATTTTCTAAAAGGACAAAGATGCCTTTCTGCATCAGAATCCTGGGATATTTAATACAACCCAATTTAAAATAAATAAATCATTTTTTAAGAGGACAAAAGATGCCTTTCTGCATCAGAATTATTTAAATCTAATAAGCTTGTTGCAACCTCTGCTCTGCATAATCAGTCTGTAAGGGCTTCAAAGAGCACACAGAACTCCGAAACCATAAAAAGCTCTGTAAAGGAGCTTGGTACTGGTTTCAGATTACCTCACACTAACAGACCTCTAACACAATGGCTGTAATGATTTCTTACTCAAGGAGTAGTAACTTCATAAGTGTTTTCTATAAGGCAAATGAAATTTGAACACTAGTTTGAGAAGAACTGATGTCTGGTGCAAATTGCATCCATTAGCACCCATCAAGCTCTTTGGCTCTGCAGTTCTTGCTCTGTGAAGTATCAGATGACCATCCAAGCCAATTTTGAGAGAGCAGCCAAGGAATCTACTGCTTGCTCCTGCATGCTCCTAAATTGCCAGAAAACTCACTTGCACAGTTCTTTCAGGCAAAGAGGTTTATTTACTGAGAACACTGAGCTGAAAATTCCCCTTCTAAAGGTAACAGGTATTCACACCTTAGAAGTACCTTTCTGTGAGCATGGCAGGTAGGCATGTTTACAGGAGTTAAATCAGCAGCCACTGCTGTACCTCCACTTCAGGCCACTGATGTGCATCTGCCCCTCTCATACACAGAATTTGCAGTGCCCACTCAATTGACCCCTATGTGCTGAAAATAATCATCACTGAACTCGCTCAAAAAGAGTCCTATTGTTTTGACACCAACAATAGAAAAATATTTTCTGGGGCAATTAGTATATTGTAAACACAGTTGTCTAAAGTTTCCAAAATCTTGAAGAATACCACAGCCTCATTAACTTCAGAAAGAAGGTGAAATGTTACTTTGGAAAGAAGAATACGATTCATAGTTGCCTTTTGTTTTTATTTTTTCTTCAACTTGTCCTGTAATGGCATTTAAGCCCAGAACAGGTCCTATGAATAGCAACTTTTCAGTGGGTGTTTGTGATTTTCTCCCAGTTTATTCCAAGTCTTAAATTGTTATGTGTAAGACAGATCTGGGACATCACTCCAATGAGGTCCTTCGTAAGGATAAGTCAAGCCAAAAACCAAAAAAAGAATGTTTTCCTTTCCAACTGAGTGACCAACACGATGGGCATTTGTATAAGCTTGATTTCTAAGTTGTTTTCAGTTCAAAACAGAAGAGAAAAATCTATTGTCATATTGGAGAAAAAAGCTGAGGTGTCTGTGTTACAATGTCCTCTGTATGCAAAAATAATCAGGCTTCAAAACATGAGCTGACAGACTGAAGAGCATTCAGAAGAAGAATTTCACAAAAAAACCCCAGACTTTCCTGACAATTACCACTGGATAGAGGTCATACATATTCCAAGTGTGATTTCAAAGCTATTTAATCATATCATTCATCTGTCAGTTCCTGTCTCTTTGCAATTGTAACATTATAGGTTAATTTCAGCCAAACTGACTGGTGGGATAGAGGTCTCTGAGGATATCAATCACGTGCACATTTCTTAGGAGGTAGCAGGGAAGGGAATAAATATCAAAAATTCCCCAGCAAAGGAAGGGAGAACAGCAAGAAGAGAAAGCTGCCTGGGCAACAAGGAGCAGAATCCATATAATCAGAAAGGGATTAAGAATATCAAAGTATGGAAAGTTGCTATATAGTAGCTTATATTAAATAATAGCACACCTTGACAAAATGTGACAGGCAGTCATGCTTTGTAAGGCAGCATAAGGCCATGTCATGTTCTGGAATTAAAAAGGCCATAGTAGAACCTCTTCCCCTTCTTATGATGTTTTAACGGTATTTTAGCACTACTGGAGCATGCTTGAAATCGTTGGGTTCCACAGAAAAAGTTCCTAGAATAGGAGAGATCAGTGGCTAGTATGACTGCTATGAAAGCCAAAATTCAACATTATTTTCTTTCTAGCTGGAAACCACCAAAGTTAGGAGAACATCTTCAAAACAGACTAAGAAATGACTGAAAATAAATGGTTCCTTTTGAAATATTCGAAGTTTGATCCCATAAAGACATTGCAAATGCAGCAGAAAGGCATCTGTCTGACCTCTTAAATCCACCGCAGAGAAGTAATTTCATTATACTGGCAGCATCTCTGTGAGGGGAAAAAAGGTGGTTGTATTCTGAATTGACTGTACTGTGATTAGAATACAACTCAACCAGAGAATTCCTAAAATCAAAATGTATCACATTGCTTCAAAGAGGTCTAGAAACAGTCTGTGGCAGGTTGAGCCTGGATGGCAGGTAAGCACCTACCCAGTCACTCGCTCACCCCGTAGAAGGATGAGGGAGAGAATCACGAAAGCAAAAGCAAGGGAAGAAACCTTATAGCTCAAGATAAGTAAGTGAAAGGGGAGATTAAAAAAAATAAAAATAAAATCCGCCAACCACACGTAAGTGAGGCGAGCCAAATCACTATCCACCAGATCATCAACGGTCAAACACAGCAAAAGCTGCTTCCTCCCAGTTTTACTGCTGAGCAAGATGTTAAAACACATGGAGTATCTTTTGGGTCAGTTTGGGTCAGATGCTCCAGCTGTATCCCCTCACAACCTCTTGCCCACCCCCAGCCTACTTGCTAGGGCAGTAGAGTGAGAAACAGAAGAGGCCTTGACACTGTGTGAGCAGTGTTCAGCACTAGCTAAAACACTGGTGTGTTCATCAACAGTTCGTCACCATCTCAAACACAGCACCATATGGGCTGCTGTGAAGAAAATTAACTCCATCCCAACCAAACCCAGTACCAGCCTGACCTGAAAAGTCCTTTAAAATGAAAACTATACTCCATCCCAACCAAACCCAGTACCAGTCTGACCTGAAAAGTCCTCTAAAATGAAAACTACGAGATCTTTGCATTCAAAATACATTGCTGAAATCACTCTTAGAATAAACGTACGTGATTGATCTACAGTTGCCTTTGATGTGTTGCTCCCATCTGTCCACACAGGAGACAAAAGTATTCATATTTAGACCTAGATGGTTCCATTCAACTCTCAAAGAGATTTGCAGTGAACATCTGTCACAGAATCCCAAAGATAAAACTGATAAACTATAAAAGCCCAATAAGTAACAGGCCTTCTGAAAGACCCAGAAGCTTGACACCCTTGTCTCATCCCTTCCACACACCCTCAATGAAGTTTCCATGCAGTTTGCACTTGAAATGGACAGACTCTAATCTCAAGTGATAAAGATTATCAGCCAAGCGAGGTTATACTGTCAAGACTACACTCAGTGGGAAAGCCTGAATCCAGCAGGGTGTGATTAGCTGGAACTGCTCTCCCCAGTATCAAGACCAGGCTGAAGCAAGGATATAATTTATCACTCTGGATTGTTCATTCCCTGTAGGACCCAGGCTGACTATGCTAAGCATATCCTTCAAAACATAGTTTTCCTTAAGCACCTATTGGGCTGAAACAGAAGGCTAGTTTAATTCAGACTATCATGCAGGAATTATTGGAGGGGAAGTGAAATGGGAAGAAAGAGGGACAACATCTTTGAGGTTTACTCCAGTTTGGATAACATATGAAGATCCTTCAGCTATTGCTCAGAATCTGAGTCATCTCATCCTGTCTTGAAAGAGTTCCTTTAGGTGCAGGAGCTTTCAGTAGTGCAATACCTTCTAAATGGTCCATGTGAACTAGCCAATAAAAAGTAGATCTGCTGCTCTCAAAGTATTAATCAAGCATCTGTGCTTCCACTGCAAAAATAAGGACACACAGGTAAAAAAAAACAAGTGAAAAAGAATGAGAGGAATTATATTAATAATACATGTCTCTTATCTGGTGAAGCCTCACAGTACTTCAGATTCATTTCAATAGCTGTTCATGCTTGCTTAACAAGACATCAAGAAAAGAATTTGACATATTTGGTGCTACATCAAAGCAGCAGAGCAGAAAAGAGTAGAGGCTAACAGCCTCTCACAGCCAGTGGAGATGAAGTGCTTGCACAATACTAATAACTGTGTTTCGTTTTTCCTCCCCTGCAGTCAAGGAGAAGGTTGTTCTGGAGACAAACACAAATCAGTCCTCCAGTGCTGCTGTTTTTAAAACAGTGAAAACTGATCATGTCTCAATTATGAAATAGTCTACTGTGCACAGGACAGAATCTAGGCAGCAATGCTGTTCTGTGGGTGCTCAAGCACCTGCCACACATTTCTGAGTACACAGAGGATTGTCACTAGGTTCTGTGAGAAACAACTGCTTTCAAAAAGACATTTTTGTACAACAAAGTTGGTACAATGCTTGAAGTGGAAATTCCAATAGTATATTCCTTATGCCATTCTAATGAATCTGAACATTTCCAAAACAGAGGTGACTTCTTCCTCTAAAACGGAAAAGATCCGTAATGCTACTATTTGACTCCAATGGGTAAAAATTTGCTAGGCTACAGTTTCAATTCATTAGAATTCCAGCACTTTCTCCATCTGAAAATGCAAATCCTCTTACAGGAAAGGACTGACTGCCATCCCAATCCAGACAGTGAGGGTGCTGGAGATTTACACTTTGTTATTGACCAAGAACAGGTAAGAAAGGCTGTTACTGCACTGCAGGCCATTGACCCTTCTGGTACTTTCTGGGAAAGGTAAAGGGGAGAGTTGCAAGACACAGAACAGACAGACAGACAGACAGACCAAGACTTTGAAAGGCTGACAGAGCCTCCTGAAGCTTTCTCAGTGGTAAGGGGAATAACAACTGTACTGAGATGCATCTAATAGTTATTGGGACAGCAGGTTCTGTGAAAGCCATAAGCAGTTCAGGGCAGAGTTGATAGCGCTAATAAGTGAATATCATTTCTCTCCAGCTTTTAAAAAGTATTTCTGGTGCTGTTAACAGATTCATTCTCCTATATAATGCTCATTAATATGGTAGCCAATGCAGTAACACTTTCAGAACTTGCAAATAAAGAGGAAATAAGTTCATTAACAAGCTGAGCACAAACAAGAGTTGGGGGGTGAAGGTGGTGTTATAACTCTTAAAAACTGAAAACACCAGTTACAACTTAATCACCATGACAGAACAGCTTAAGTGAGAAGTGTGGGGATTGTTACTTAAACTGGAGCTCCACAATGGAATCTCAAACCACATTTTCTTTTAGCAGGTTGAATTATCTTAATGCGAGCTAACACAAATTAAAACACTTATTCTTACAGTAAAAATCACTGTTGAATTAGAGCCAAACTTTGCTAAGAATTCAAGCAGTGATGTTTTACATACTTTATTGTTACCAAGTGCCATTACCCTGACCACAAGGTTACTCCACTCTACCTTGGTTATATTTCACTTACTAATGCTTTCGAATCCTGCTCCTCCCCTCCTCAAAACTTCACTATTTGAGAGAAGGCACGAGGAACAACCCTTGCTCTAGCAAAAACACAGCAGTAGGTATTTTGGCTGGCAATAAGGTCTAAATCTGCTAAGAGCAAACTTCAGAGAGAGGTAACAAGTATTTGTCACCTCACAACTATTAAAGCATAAAAACAGGAGGGTTTAAGCTTACTAAAACATTTGCAACATTAGCAGCTTAAATCAAATTTAACTTTGATTTAGATTTGTGTTCACAGTTTATGAAGCAAACTCTCAAAATATTGATCCTGGACTCAATCCTAGTTACAGACCCCAGAGCTTCTGCATATTAATACATGTTTCCTAACTACAGTAATTCAGCAAGAATCTAGGGCAACACAGGCACCTGTCCTTAGAAAACACCACAGCTGTTGGCAAACTAATTGCAAAACTCTTCAAAATACAATACTTCTTCTTAGCATCTTCGCAAGATGCAATACCTTCCTACAGAAAATAGTGCCCTACTTCAGCTTTGAAATTACTTCAGTTAGGACCCAAATACCTGAGTGAATGTGACAGCATGTTAAAGCTAATGTAGGTCACTCTCCCCTTCTCTCTCCCCCGTTACCTTTAAGCACCTAGAAAGTAGCACCTTAACTAACATTATAGACTGGTTTTTAAACTACCAAGTGGAGTAAAACTATTAGCTCAGAAAATCAGAGTTCCAATTTTCAAAATAAAGAGGCTTAGAGAAAACCAGGAGGTATTACTTCTTGGCAGATTTTTGAGATATACCCAAATCTTGCCTATTGGAAACATTTCTGACCATCTCATCTGATAAAAGTAGCCACAAAAAAAATAAAAAAAAGTACAGAGAAGAACAGCAAGGATAAAGATACTCAGTGGCTTCTATTTGAGAAGACTTTACTGACAAAGCTGTTCACCTAATAAAGTAGCCAAGTTGGGAACATGATCTGCAATCTTTAAAAAGAAGAATGGCACAGAAAAGGCATATAAAAAGCAATTACTATCTATTTAAGACGACACAGGCATTAGCAGACAATTTCATGACCCAGCAGATGTTTGAAAGCAACCAAAAGAAACTACTGCAGAACTCAATGCCAAGAATATCAAATGCTAAAAAAGGAACTACAAAGAGTAAATCAAGAAACCAGGCTCTAAACAAGATGTGTAAGTGTAATCACTCTCTCAGGAAATCTTTCAATGCTGCCTGCTGGAGTGGGACAGCAACTGGAGTGGGCACTTGCCCTTTGCTTCCAATCATAAAATAGAATCATGAGAGTTGGAAAAGACCTCAAAGATCATGAAGCTCAACCATCAACCAGGCACCACCGTGCTCATCACTAAACCATATCCCCAAGTGCCACATCCACATGCCTTCTGGACACTTCTGGGATGGTGGTTCCACCACTTCCCTTGGCAGCCTATCCCAATGCCTGACCGTCCTTCCAGTGAGGAATTTTTTCCTAATATCTAATCTAAACCTCATCTTAAGATGAGTTACCAGTCATAGAATATTCTGAGTTTAAAGGGACCCACAAAGATCGTCCACGAGTCCAACTCCATTTTTCAAAAGTGCCTGTGCTCTAAAGGACTCAATCTGCATCACCTACTACCAGAACAGAGACTCAGATCAACTCAAGGCTTCCCCTGGGCATCTTAAGTTTTGCTTAAACAGATGCTGATACAGTGACAAACAGGAAAAAACAGAAAGGGGAAAGGGAACAAAAATTATAAAAGGTTTAATGTACTATTGCACTGCAGTACTAGCTAGTGCTTACGAAAGCCACACAACACAGAAAACAGGCCATGAAGTTTTTACTTTTCTTGTACCTTTACTTCAAGTCATCATACAGAGCTGAAGTCACTGTCATAGCACTTGGATTGCTGAGGACACACAAGTTAAATTAGGAAAGGAAGGGATACAACCAATACTTGCCAACTGCTGCAGAAGTCCTTTAAGACGTTTCATAGAAAAAACAGAGATCACCACAATAAAAGTGGTTCAGTGTTGCCAGTTCTCATATTACAGGAAATCATTACCTAGGCTAATGAGGGTTGGGATAATCCAACTTCACTAAAAATACCACAGGCATATATCTTTATAGTGGATGCAGATGGCTATTAACTGTGTACAGGAACTCCCAAAACACAGGCATATAAAAAATATAAATATAATAACAACAAGATTTTCCAGCTTCATGATCAGCAAGACAACAAATTCCTACCAGCTCTGTAAGCTGTGAGTTAATACTCCTTTTCGGGGATCTCCTCTCTTTGCAAAGAACTCCCTCTCACACTGCACATCTGGGAGGATGAGGAAGCTTTGCAGGCTCTGGAGGTCGATGGTGCCGGGTTGGTACCCAGCGCAGAGCAGAGAGCACACAGCAGAGGGCAGCAGCTCTCCACTGCCTCTAGCAAGAGCTTCCCTGCCTGCCAACAGCAGCAGCAAAAGACAACGATGCAAACCTACAAAAGTCTAGAATAAATTATATTTCTTTTTCCGAAATTCTCATTTTCCACACGCACACTTCACACTCTACAAAGGCAAACCAAAACCAAACAAAAAATCCCCACGATATCCAAGCATCAGATCTAAACTAAAACCCAGAGAAAAAACAAACTGATGCTGCCAGAAAGTTTTTCATTTGCTTCGTTACTGTCACAATCTGGCACCAAAGTAGTTTCAATGTGCTGTTCATAAATCGCAATGCACTCGTGAACCGATGCACAGAACCTCATTTTTACCTTATTCTCTGAATGAATAGACGAACAAACATTTTCATTAGCGGTAGAAAAATTGAAGGTTTCCAGATTGCCAATTAGTCATCAGAAAGTTGAAATAAACTTATTTTGAAATTAACTTTCCTGTCTGGCATTATCAGATATGTACTTTTACAATCCTTGTGACAAAAGAGTTACATTAGAATATGCTAGAACACAGTGCTCACACAATTTAAATGACCAAAAATCCTCATTTTTGGATCCAACCCAATCTGATGCTTTTCCTTCAATATTATGCAGAAACAGATTTTTCTGCTACGTCTCTCAAACAACCTAAACCCATAATAAGCAACTTAATATGATCTTTAAAATCATGCAGCTACATCATAATGAGCTCGTGTTATCTACATTACAGTTACAAAAGGCTTTTATTAACTAATTACTTTAGCAGCAAGGAGCTTTTGATTTCCAGCTTTAATTTATTTTGGCTTAATTCTTATTGTTCCTGTTTCAACATCATCTCATTTGAAACGTCACTGCCATCTTTTGGTTTTGGAAACTTATTCCCTACATCATCAAGACAAGCTCTTCCAGTTTGGTTTTTTCCCTCCCCCTCAATCCCAGACAGTACTTTCCTCACTACTCTAATAGTACTTCCAGCTGTGTATGTACAACTCACAGTGGCACTTACAGAACACTGTATAAAACAGAACTTTTCCATCTCCTGAAAATACCCTGATGGCCTCGAGAGAGTATTTCACAATCAATCAATGTAAGATCAGGAAGTTACAAGGCCCATTTTGTTTCTAGCCCATCCACAGACCTCTCCAGTCACCTGAATTCTCGTTCCTTGCCTGAAAACAGCTGTGTGCATCAGATCCTGTAAACAACCTATCAGGAAGTTAGGAAATAGAGAAATTGATGCATTTCTCACCACAGAAGAGATGTTTACATCCACAAAGTTTTCTACAAACACCTTTTAAGATGCATTTATTAATAACAGATCATTAAGTTAACTACTCCTCCTCATCCCAACTTGAATTTTTATAGCATATAACAAGTCAAACTTCAATTATAAAAAAGTGGCTGAAGTATTCACCACTCATTTCCTCAGCCTGAAGGAAGATGAAACCCACCAGGTAAAACAGATCTCATGTAATAAAAGAGTCCTTCTTTTGCCATCTTAAGTATAACTTCAGTTACTCTCGAACTCAATGAAAACAGCAGCAGAAAGGTGATTTGGGTGAGGGGCCTGAGGTTAGGATGGTGTTTCTTTTCAAATTAACTGCAATAGCATTATCACTTCACACTGCTGGATCATAATGGACATTTCCTCTTCATTTTGAATTTGGGGGTTTTTTTTTAGGAGAGCTGTACCTAAATGAACTATTATTGTGCTTTTCTAAACTAAAGCCGAAGCAACCAAAGTAGATTTTTCAGACTTACTCACATGTGATGAATAGTTGCATTTTACCACACGTGAATGACTTTGTTTCAAATTGAAAAATAGCAGACTGAAGAATAAGAAATAAGTCTTCTCAGTAAAACATTTACAAAAAGATTCAGGAATATACCACTAATCAAACATGCATAATTTTTAATTAATACATATCTTCAAAGAAATGAATGCACAAAAGTGAAAAGACATCTTCTAATTACGGAAGAAAAAATGGACCAAGTTGATCATTATAACACTCCAAGGACTCAGAGTTATGATACAGATAAGTAAAATACAAGTGCAAGAAGCAACTGTTCAGTTCCAGATTCACTGCTACCACACTTGGCCAACCCACCACCACAGCAGTTGGAAAGACCAAGGCAGATGAGCCTTTGTAGCCTTCTTAGGAGAAAAGCTCTGGAACTTGAGATACACAACTTGCGTATCTTGTACCACCTGCACAAGACAAACAAAGCACTCCTCAGCACTGGTGTCTTCACTAGGCAATAAAGACACCCTCGGTGCAGGTGGCTAAATGCAACTATTGCACAATTTCTCCACAGGCAAGACAGAACAGGCTACAGAGAAGAAAGAACTCACTGCAGTGGAATATTCCCTCTCAATAGCACATTTGAGAGACCTATGAATGGTGTCTGGCATGCTCTGCCCCACCAAGATAAGGAAAGAGCAAAAATGTCCTCATCATACATTATTTGTGGGCACAAGTAAACTCCCTGTTAGAGCACAAAGGCTGAAAGAAGGAAGTAATTATTGTTCTAATGTTTTCACAGACTGGAGGGGAGGGAATCATTCTTCCAGGCAATATGGGTTGTCACTAAAAGCCCCTAAGGCCTGTTCATTCTCTGTTGGGCAGTTAGATGAATGCAGAAAATGCTGATGATTCCTGCCCACACTGACCTTTAAGACAGCAGCGCTCAGTTACACTTCTAGTATGTATCAGAATTTCATTGAAGTGTATCCTTCCCTCCTCCAAACCCAAGAATCCAAGATGCGGCAGTGGATGGTCTTCAAAGAAACATCTCAAAAAAAATAAAATACAAAACCACCACAAACCTAACAAGGCTGAATATGGTTTACATGGGGGAGAAATAGGGATGGTCTCCACCTGAATGTCTTCAGTTTTACTTTTTTTTGGTCGGGTAAATACCACCCCTAGGAATGAGATTCAATTAATGTTATTCCCACTTATGAAAGTATGAGTAATACCCACTGACAAAACATCAGACTATGATTAAGCCTCAAATAAAGTGTAAAAACACCCCTCGTGTTAACAAAGCTCTGGCGCAATGCACTGTGCTCACAAAGGAAGTGATCAAGCAGTGCTGGCTACTAAAACAAATCTGACTAGTGGCATACCAGATAATCAGCCAGTGAGCTCAGCCATCCTGAAATCTCACCTCAAGTAAGAGAGGAAGCCTTTTGGGTTTTTTAAATACTTCTGCCTACTGAAGGAATCGTGTTGGAGACCATATGCCCAACTACGAACAGCCCAACATTTATTCACCCACTGTTTTCTCCCACTGTTTCCATTACAACAGGAAGCTATGCCAAAGTTTGCTCACTCTGAGGGTCCAGTTCCATGAGCAGCAGCCAAAGAGAGCAAACATTTTGACTCTGCTGTAGAAAGAATCACTGCTCTTTCTCACCTTCTCCTTCCTAAGTGTTGAACTGTTAAGTGTCATCATGTTACCTGCCTTTTCACAGGCATCTGAGTCACTTTAACTGCTCGACATTTCCCAGCTCTCCACCCCAGCAACTGCCTTTTAATAGGTCTAGTGCTTATTTGACTTTTCCGTGAGGTGCTCAGTAGCCAGCAGAAAAACCCACCAAGTTCTACTGGGTTCCTAAGGGCTGAGCAGTGAATAAGAGGTAGAATCACTCTCAGTAGCAGCAACCAAATTTCACTGTCACTCATGAAGCCACAGACTGAATAATTCTCCTGTAGTGAGCAAGGACAGCAAAGCAAAATCAACCAGGAATGAATGCTTCACCACTGCTGCCATTAATCCTACCTGGAAAATTACTCAGGTTATGATCATCAGCTCCTCTGAAATAAACCCACACAGTTCCAGGCAGGCAAATGGAGCTGTGAAAATGCTTTGAAGGGCTCTTATTTATAGGACTGATTTCAGAAAGTTATTCTTCACTTTTTACTGCTTGTATTCAGCATCTCCAACCTAAACATATTCTATACCATGTTCTCTGTGTCAGTCCACAAGTTGTATAATTCAACTGCTGGAAATACTGATCTTTTACAGGTATTTATCAACTCTTCAATCAATTCCTAACCAAACATAGCCAGATCTGGTGCAATAACCAAATATAACTCATTTCTCACTTACTTCTAGTATTCATTAGCAGCTTTTACTTTTAAAATGGAAGAAGTACAAACACAACAAGTCAGGAGGTTCATGTAAGATTCATCAGCTTCACATAAACACCTAAGGTATGTGGTATCCAGTTTCTTCAAGCACACCAACTCCAACATATACCAATTTCACTGATGTCCCTGCTTAGTAACTTTTGGTTTATCACTTAACTGACCCTGTATACTTGCAGTCATTTAGAAAGAACAAGCAAACACAAGTAAACAAAGATTATCTCTGTAGATGCTCTGTATAGGAAGCACATGCCACAAATTTATGCCTTTGTTTTGCATTCTATGTGCATTTTGGTGTGACTAGACATTCCATGTAAGAGAAAGCCAAAGAATGCCACAGAGCAATTGCCTCTGGCCCAGGAAGTCCTTGAATCTCTGAAACTGCTGGTGGTTGAGAGAATGCCAAATAACATGTTAACAGAAAGATAACTCTGAAAATTCAGACTTGTCCTTAAATTCACCTTTAAAAGAAGTTAAATGAAGAAAACTTATTAAACCCTTGTAATCGACACACAATAATGTAAACTTTCTTCTACTAATGACTTGCCTTACATTAGCCTATTTTCTTGTACTTTCTTAGTAGAGCCTTTCAGATTTTACATATCAAATCCCTTTATCATTTCCTCCACTGTCACTCTCTGCTATCTTCACTTTTGGTGTCTTCACTTAGCACCTTCAAACCTATCCATTTTCAAACCTCAACCACCTTCAATTCCATCCCCAAAACCCAAAATGTAGTATTTAAGTTCTTTAGCCCCAACCTCTAGATTTTACCAGCCTCATGCTATCTGATGTTGCACTTGGGCACCTTTATTTGCAATGTAGAGGTCAGAAGCAGGACCTGCCAAACTCCATTCTGTGTATTAAAGCTTCTAACTTTTTTAAGGCTTGTTCACAACCAGAGATACAGGCAGGTGGGGACATCTCTCCTGGCATGATCACAAGATCAGTATTCTCTGCTTGCATTCCTCATTGCTTTTGTCAAATCCCCTTTAAACCCACTTACAGCACACATTCCTCACACACTCGGTCTCCTATTCCAAAAGAAAGCAAGCCAATCCTTTAGACTGCAGACAACTATCCTTGATTTTGACATTTACCAACTATCTAGTAGGCAGCTGTTTCCCTGGCATTGCATTATACTTCAAGACTACATGCAAGAGCAATTTCATACCATCTGCTGACGCTGCTAACAGTAGTGATGCACCATTTTTTTCACTTCCCAAAGCTTTTAGGACTGATTCTGCACTAGTTTCTTCAACACTATAACCAGATGGTATATCAAAGTCAAGTGATGCATTATTAGCACTACTCAACTGGCTCACCAGATAACTATGATTTACTCAATCAAATATGTTTGGAAAGCAATTTGCTTTTTAGTAAGGACATGGAATGTTGGCAAAACGAAGTTCTTGGCCAAAACCCATCATGACACATCATTCACATGTGCTGAATTGGAAGAGCTGTTGTGGACTATTAAGCATTCAAGGTATTTCTAAAGCTTCAAGTGCAATCATTTCCCATACAACACATTTACATCTCTTCTACAATTTTGCATTCAAAATTCTTTATTTTACTTCTCCACTTAGAAGAACACCCTCCTTTGGGCCTACCAAGTAATTTCTCCATCAAGCTTAGACATAAAAGCTTAGATTTTAATTGCTTCTGTTTTCACACAATTGCCTCTCATATTTCATTTCCTACAAACATTAGAGGTTTCAGGTTTGGTGCATACAGTACCTCCAGAAGGTTAAAAACTGCACTGCGACCTCCCCCTTCTGCTTTTTAAACAGCTGTTAGACCACATCTGGAATACAGGATCAAGGACAGTGGAAAGCCACCCAGAGAGTCATGTGGCTGAAGCACAATGCAGAAAGGTTCTGGGGACTGGGCTTGTTCAACACAGGGAAAGGCACTTGGCAGGAGCTGTAACAGCCTTCTAATGTCTAAGAGGAGACTATCTAGAAAACAAAACTTGACCCTGTTGTGCACAGGAGGAGAAAAGAACTTGTAACAGAGACAGGGCAAGGGGATGTACAAAACCTAATCAAAGCCTTAAGTGACCTTTAAGCAGATGGTTGGACAAGATCCACTTCAGTGCATATTCAACTTGAAAGAAATTCCGAAAACTAGAAATAATAATGGGACACTGAACTGCAGTGCACTGCACAACCAAGTGAGGAAATCTGTAGAATCACACAAACTCAGTGCCACCTTTCTCACTTCAGCCACACTGTAGTTGTGCTCCTGTGGTCAGGCACCTTGCAGCCACAGCACTGTGCTCACCCAGAGCAGAGGTGACCCAGAATTTGAGATCTCATGGCTTAATCTTAACAACTTAGGAAAAAACCTTCATCTTTCTCCCTTAGTAATAGGCTGATGCATCAGATGTACTTCTCTCATGAGATCCTGAATTTTGGCTACTGTCAGAAATGAGCTACTGGCCTGCCCTGATACTGCTCAGGTGCACTCCAAGCAGGAAGGATGCTTCTTAGTATTTTGGAATAAAAATGGTTCAAAACAAACCAACTCTAGTCAGACTAGAAACATTATTTAAAGAAATTTTAGATCATTTTCCTTTTAAGTTCAGCTGTTTTACTGAAAAGCATACTGTGGAACAAACAAGCTAAGAATGACTGCTCAAAAACTGCTTTTTCTGGAAAAATCAATGATATTTCAAATTCTGTATTTTTAAGTGCTATGAACTCATTTGAAACTGTGACTTAAATAAAAATCATTACTGTAAGCTCAGCCCACGTGCCTGCTCTTAATAGTATCCATGGTTGCAGTGATGCAAATTTGCCTACCTACATCAAACAAATGTGCCCACATAAA
This sequence comes from Acanthisitta chloris, assembly GCF_000695815.1. Taxonomy (NCBI): domain Eukaryota; kingdom Metazoa; phylum Chordata; class Aves; order Passeriformes; family Acanthisittidae; genus Acanthisitta; species Acanthisitta chloris. The sequence goes on along the minus strand of NW_008655381.1, from coordinate 28,050 downwards.
GAGGAAAAAAATAATGTATTAATCATTACTCTTTGCACTAGATTTGGGCAAAGTAAACCAGTTAGACCTTTGAAGACAGGACAGAAATTAGTTTAAGGATCTATTCACCCATTGTGACTAGATCTTAATTCTGAATTAAACAAAACAGAATTATTAAAGATCAAATTATGAAAGATTTCTCAAATTCATTAGAAAATGCACTGGCCAAACTCTTCTCTTCCCGAGTCAGAAATAAAGAGTAGCAATCAATTGCTTCAAATACTCCTCCATTCAAGGTGGAGAAAGGGGAAACATTTAACATTACTAACCCTATCACACATTGCTTTAGTGCTGATTTCAAAACTGCCTTACGTGCACTGATTTTCCTTTATGCTTAAAAAATAGGTTTATGCACAAAACCAAGGAATGCATTTTTCCTTAGACTACAGCTTCCAACATACACAGGGAAGCAGAGAGTTCTTTTATAAGCCCCACTCCTAACAGCTGTAGTTGAAGCTACAAGGTAGTAAAGCAGCATTTAGCTCTGTAAGGCCAAACCTTCACGTGAAGCAGGCAGGGAGGAGTAAGTGCTGCTAACTCCAGGTGAAAAATGGATGATCAGTCTAAGCCCATGTAGGACTGTGCTGTGCAGAGATGAGCTCTCACTCTCCCATGCAACATTTCTCTGAGCAGTCTTACTTCACTTAGCTAGGATAGAGCTAAGCTAATCATACTAAAAAACAACTTGTTTTTTCCCCCCTCAGAATACATTTTCTGTTGTCTCAACTTTCCATATAAATTGTCTTTCTGCTCTTAGACAGCTAGAAATGGGAAGATGAACAAATGCACAAGCTAAAACTAGAGTTCAGCAGTTTAATTATACAAATGACAGCTCTGCCTCTCTTTTTTCAAAATGAGTACTATAAAATTAAGGTGCATATCGATAGAAGTGAACTCAAGCAATTAATGTCCAATCCCCATCTCACTCTACAAAGAGAATATTCTAAAATAAATAAAGCAGAAATGTCACAAATTAAGGTTATCACTCAAACATGATTTAAAATGCTATGTTTCACTTCCAAAAACCCTGACAGTTCAGACAGCAGAAGGATTCCTTTGCCAGTGAGAGACTAGGGAACTTCACCCATTCCAGTCCCCCTTTGCTTCCTTGTGTCAAACAGACCAGGAAGCATCTTGACCTTTTCTTTTATAAAAACTATCATTAAAACTACCTAACGTTCTCAAAAATGTTCAATTTTATTATATACCTTGAGAAGGATGTTTGTATAAGCAAGTTTAATGGTTTCAAATTATTCAGAAGAATGCTAGAAGCCAAAGTAGTTTGTAGGAAAAAAAAATTCAACCAGCAACTATTTAAACGCCCAGGGAAAAAGGAGCAATACAGAATAAGTTTATCACTTGAAGAAAAATAAAAACCTCCAAAAACCCAAACCTGCCAAGTCAATATTTCACAAGCACACGACTAACACATTCTGTTTATGCATCAGATTTTATCTTCAGCACTTGCAAGTGAACTGTATTAAAAACAAACACATGAAACTTTATCCTAGCACAGAAGAAGTAATGACACTAAGCTATCAGGGTGTCTTCAACTCGAAGCAGCAAGATGTCAAAACAATAAAGCATCTTGAAATATATCCATCCCTAAGATGACTTGCCAGATTCATCTTCTTCTCTTTGATGATTATTTTAAACCTGTCCTGATAAAGGTTATGTAAAACATCATTTAGAATTCTTCATTCTGGAATAAAAAGCAAACTACTATTTTAGCACATATTAAAAGACTGAACTTTCATAGAAGATGAATTTTTATAGAAGAGAACCTTACGGCAGAATGAGAAAAAAAAAGCATTTTCCTACACTTGAGTTTTTCAATATGTGCATAATTAGCTCTTCGAAAAATTAACATCTAAGATCGTTCTTAGCAACGACTACAGAATTTATTTTGACAGTCTGTGCACTTTAAAGTTTAAAAAATCAACACTAGAAAACCATCAAGACATTTTCATTACAGGTAGACAAAAATTGGAAGAAAGATTCAACAACAACTTTCGAGATCGTAGGCATTAATCAAAAGCTTTATCGTCTTACCTTTGTTGTTACAATGCACAAGCAATCCATCCTTTCAGCATAGCAGGTATCTTTCCAAACATTTAAAAGGTTTATTTTCAATCACAGCTAAGCACCATCTCAACAGAATGAGAAAGAGCACACTTATTTAATAGTCAAAACAGTAGAGTGAGTGCCAGGTTCCCCTTTGGATTCATTCAGAGGTAGAAACACCGTGGAGAAAAAGCAGCAGGCTAAAATACAAATGCTTTAAGTTTCATGAGAGATTCTTAACCTACTCTGATTATCTATGCCTGAAAAACTTAAATGTATCCTTGAAAATATCCTACATAAGATGTCAAATCCTGTTCCATACCAGTTAAGTACCTCCTCGTATTCTATTTCATATACTCCTCTTTCAGGATTACCTAACACATGAGCATCACAGGGAATCATTTGATGAAATGCAATACAAAATTATTTTACAGCAAAAAAATCTCAATTCAGCTTTTCTTAGCTGGTTACAAATTCTAAAATGAAGCGTTTGTTCAAAAATAGTTTTGGTTGCAAACAAGTATTTCTCCTCTAACGTCATTTCAGCATTTGCAGACTGCAAAATAACTGATTTCTTAGGCAGTAATGAATGGAATATTCCATGTAGAACAGGGAGAGAAGAAAGTGGCAAGGGAAGAGTAATGCATATTGCAAGAGAAATGCTATTTTGAGCCTTGAATTAACCTAGAATTTCATTTCCTTTTGTAAGGCTGTAACGCAGTGACAAGGCAAAGTTTGTATGCACAGGCATTGTCTTCTCAGCCTAATTAGCACAGCTGGAGAAAGTCTAACACTCGGGCACAAAAAAACTTATATAGAAAGTCTAACACTCGGGCACAAAAAAGCTTGTACACTCTGAAACACCAACCTGACAGTCTCATACATTGGTAAGACCCTCACTGCATTAATTCCCCACAAGAGGCATTCAAAGTAACCAGTTAACTCAGTTTCCATCCTCTTGCCCTATTAGGTCTCCTACGAACACCTTTGCTGCAAACGCAATGAATTATATTGAAAAAGTTCATTAAGTCGTTTCAAACTATTAAATCTTCTCTGCATCGTTTTGCTTTTAGCCCAAAATGTACAACTAGCAAAACTGACTGTATTTAGCATCAGCAAGCAGTTTTAGCCCAAAATGTACAACTAGCAAACTGTTTTGCTAGTTTAGCATCAGCAAGCAACTCTAGAATACAGCAAGTATTTACCTAGAGCATTCAATTAGAGCTTTCTGCAACTTTTTTCCACTTGATTCCCTGGCTCTGCCATATATCCTGGGGGTAGAGGGATGAGGGCACTATGAGGTGGGGGAAGAAGGGAGGGGAAGTGGTATATAAGGAAACTATTCTTCCCAAAATTACACATTTTATTTTGCAGGCAGGTGGTACCTTCACAGGACAAACCTGAATGGAATTTTAAGATAAATCTTACGCCACTCAGCCACCAAGACCAGAATTTTTACCTTGGGTGTCCAAGTCAGGCCTGAGATATTTCTCACTTTTTACAATGTTTATAAAATCTGTTTATAATTTCTATTATGAACACCTAGGTGAAGCTCTCACTGCTACAAAGCATCAGAGGGAAAAATATGCATCGTTCAGACTGATAAGGCTGAACCCAGACAGAAAGCTAAAACTTCCAACTTCAAAAAGCAGAAAAGCACCAGTTAAGCTGATGGAACATTCCTCTTTGTCAGAAAAGAGGAGAAGGGATTACCTTCATAGCTGAATGCACACAAGGTGCCCCACAAAGGAATTATCCTTGCATTTCTCAAGTCTTTAGGGAAAACTGCGAAGTTCAGAAAAATTAACAAAGTGCAAATATCAAAAAAGTTAAGGGAAACTAAGGAAATGCATTTTTAGGTGACATGGCACATGTCCAGTGTCTTGCCCAGAAACAACTTCAATGTGTACCACAAGACATGCTGTCAGTCCACATGTGTATTTCTTGCACAAACCACTCTAGGAACCCCAACAGCACACGCAAACTCAGCTTGTCCCTCATGCTCTGCCTATGGAGGTCAAAGATTAATGATACCTTCTCCTCACTGAAATTTCTCTCAGCCCCCTTGGTTCACAATTAAGCTTCTACAGACTAATCTCAGCTGTGACTAGCTTCAGACTCAATCACTCTCTTCCCATTCCTCTCAATTTTTTGTTCTCTTGCCTCTTTTTGGACTCTTTCAGAGCTAAGGATCATTATCACAGCATTTTGTTCCTCTCCCACTCACCATCACCCTTTAAACAAGACCTGAGGCCCATTAGTTTTGTCATAATAAGCAAGTAACTTCCTTCAGGCTGATGATGGAGCAACTAGATGGAGAAAAAAGACCTATCCAGAGAGGTGAGGAAAAGGCATTCCTTTGCTGAGGATTTGTGGATCAGGCTGCTCATCATGACCAGGGCAGAGGGCAGAGAGAGTAATCTCACAACAAGTGTGCTTGGAAAGTAGTAAAGCATCCACTGCACAGATCAGAACCACATGGACAACTGAGCTACATTAGAGCCCTGTACCAACCACTGCACCACTGAAATGGATTCAAAGTCCTTCTGGTAACTGTGCACATGGTTCTCTCAAGACACATCTTCAGCTAACAATATCCACACTGCCAGAGTGAAAAATTTTGTGGGAAACACCATTTGCATAACTATAGGCACAGACATATATATATGCACTATACATAAAAATGTATTTTCTAGCCCCAAAGCAGTTTCTGCAGCTTCTTCACTAGAAATACTGTGCATTCAACAAATTTAAAAATAAGACTGACCAAGACTCAAACATTCATGTGGTTTAGCATTCTCATAAGGAAAGGTAATACAGCTTTTTGAAGACAAATTATAAAACTCCTTGGATGAGCAAGTGTGTGTTAAATTCTGGAGCTCAGAAGAAAGTTTTTTCAAAATGAATACAGTTCTGGTTTCCTTACCTAGTTAACTAATGTAAGTAAACAATTTAATACAATAACTTAGAACCTTCTTTCCTTTAAACTGTATTCTGAAAAGCAACAGAAAGATATTGAAGAACACACAAGAACTCAAATCAGAATCATGAACTGCATGAAATGTCACATTTTCAATGCACTGAAAAGCAAGACATTTCCACATAGTGCTGTTAGCCCTTAAAAATCACTATTATTCTACTGAGTTTGTGAGAGGCATTGCCATCTCTTCGCTCATACTTACTCAATATAAACCTCTGTCCTGTCAGCTCCAAGTGATCTCAGTAACAATCAGTAACAACTATTAGATACAGTTCGGCCAGAGGAAAAAAGTGCATTTCCATTCACCACTATTCATGGCATTAACATTAAAAAACAAAAGATGATTCTCAAAGGCAAGAGATGGGTTTTCCTTGCCTTGAATTACCTAGAAATTCTTTCAGGTTATGTTTGGCACTTTTTATGCCTTCACAGGCTTATTCTTTTTACTATTTGGGAGATTCTATCTACAAAGTCACCAGATAACTAAATAAAGGAAAATTCATGCACAGCTAAACTATGCATAGAAATAAATCATGCAAATGAAAACAATGCTTTGGAAAATACTGATTTTTGCAGATAAATCATTTCTTCATCTATCCACACATCTAGAAGTGCATATAGTTATTTAGATGCTAATTTGCTCTCAGATCCTATGAGAAAAGCCACAAACCCCAGAGCTGTCACAGGTGTGACAAGAGCAGCAGGCTCAGCTCGGCTTCACAAGGGGATGTCAATTGCCTGACCTCAGCATATCTGAGGAGACATATCAAAGGCTCAGGAAAGATCAAGCACTACCATCACTGTAAGCATTTTCTCAGCTCCTTTAGTACAGAGAGCAGTAAAATTGTAAGATGCTGTAAACCTAATTTATCTAGCTACCTTTGAACCTGGCTGCAAGATGCAATCAGTACAATTTAAAACACAAATTAACATAACATAATTGGATTTTTGTAAAAAAATTATGTGAATTTATAAATTCTTGATTTACTTCTGAATTGAGAAAGGTATGTTTTTAGAAAGAGCAGGTTTTTGTTGCTTGTGTCTGCATCCTGAACTGAACACAGAGTTGAGGGGTTATTTGCCTTCACATGCACTTTGCCCAGAGGTCTATCCCTGGCAGACTTTTTCAGCTTTGGTTTAAGACTTAGATTCTTTTCTTTGTACAAACAGCCTTGATTTCAAGAACTAAAGGCAAAATACATAGCAAGCCAAACACCATTTCCCCAGTGTAAAGTTAACACAGAGAAAGCAATGAGACTCCTGGGTAACCCAGGACTATACACTATTAGGTGCTGAAATAACACAAGCACATCATTTTTGCAGAGAAGGAGCTGACACAAATAATGGGCAATGCACACATACAGACACAAGCATAAAGAACTAGTGGGATTACAGGGAGCACAACAGTCAGACACAATTTTAAGGCAAAGAAGGTATTTGAGGCAAGTACAATAGGTCAGGGATTTTTCCTGGGAACAGCTTGTTATTACAACAGGTACAACTGACTTTGTAAAGGCCAGGTGGAGATCTTGCAGTTAAAATTATAAATAGAAAAACAGAACTAGAGCATCCTGACACTTTAACAATGCACTCTACATACGCAGGTAGCTCCTTTCAAGCCTTCCTCCAAGATCCTGATTAACTGCTTGATGTACCATTCCATCCCAAATACAAACTGCTAGTGATTAAACAGATTTATTTTTTTTTATTCCACTTGAAAAAAATATATCCAAAATTCTTTCCTCCAGACTATGTCAGCTTATTGTATTAAGAAGTTACACAAAACTCTCACAGTATTACAAAGGTTAAGATGACATTACTGCTCGCTTTGTAAACAAAACCAATTCCCATATTGCAGGTGAAAATGAGGTTAGCTTAACTTCATCCCCTTTCAAAACATTCACGTTGAATTCTGTCTTCTGGCAGATACTGAGCAAACCAAGCACAAGCCTTAATAGCAAAGGAGGCAAACAGAAGCTGCATTAACAGAAACACAGTCAGTAGCATCAGAAAATTCTATTATTCCCCTTTGCTTGGCACTTCTAATAGAGCATCTGGAATACTGCATTCCATTTCAGGCCCCTAGTATGACAACCTGGAGCAAGTTCTGCAGAAGGACATTAAGATGGTGAGTGGGTAGGAAGACTTGACCCTTAAAGAGAGGATGAGGGCACAGTTTGAGCTTTGAAAAAAAAGTTCCGCAGAACCTGAAAGCAGCCTACCAGTACCTACAATCAGGTTACCCAGAAGACAGAGCCAAGTGTGTGTTGCATTGATGGAAAAACATCAAACAGAAATAAGGAAACCCTTTTTTCACCGTAAGTAAAGAGTTGCAACAAATTGACCAGAAAAGTTTTGCAGTTCCCATTCTTAGAGATTTTCAAGGCTCAGCTGGTCAAAATACTTTGCAGTCTGATTGACCTCACAGGTGATCCTGAATTATTTTATGATTCCAAGATGCTTAGAGTTTCCCTTCCACTCTGCCTTGGTGTCAAATTTTAGCTGAAATGACAGACATGTCAGCTGTTCCTTTACTTCCTCTTTTGCTTTCTTTCTCTGATAAAGAATTTGGCAAAAGGCCTCAGAAGAGAGTGAGCCAGACAGACTTTCTACATGCCAGACACTAAACACATGGGCATGTGCTGATAGATGGGGAAACCACAGATCAGACCTGAGTCCTTCAGCCACCAGTACTCACTACAGATGTGTTCACTCAACTGTAATAGTAAGAGACTCCAGATTGAGTTCCATCTCCTAAGGCAAAACATTTTCTTTCAGACAGTCTTCAGTGAGGTTTTTTCCAACATCTAAAATGAAATTATTATGGCTAATTCTAATTCAAGCTAAGCAGTAAACACATTTTAATTTACCTTCTCAGACTTAAAACGATCACAATATTAAAACATATCCTACAGATTTAAAGAGAGGAAAAAATAAAGGAATGTCACAACCATTTCCTTAGCAATACACTTCTCAATGAGGTGAGAGATTTCTAGCAGCGATTCAAGTTTCACGGCGCTATTTGTCGAAGTGTCCCACCTACAGATGGCACCACAGATCACAGCAAACAGCCTCAAAGGCAGCTCAGTCCCGCACACTCTGCTCGCACAGGGCTCCCAGCGCCACCAGACACATTTCTTAGTTAGCTTTGCCAGCGCACGCTCCAACTCAGTGTTTAACGCACGCAAGGAAAAGGGATGAGCCATTTGTCCTTTTCAAACTGAATATATGCCTTTTTTTTCACTAGTCCCTAGTACTGAAAGGATTAACATTCCTCTCCTGCTTATCACTGGCTTGAATTGCTCTTCCCCATCCCTACCCCCTTCGTTATTATTTTCTACTGGAGAGTGAAACAAATAAAACTGTTAAATAAGGTTCCAGGAAATATAGAGCATGGAAAAGAAAACACAATGCTCCGAAGAGGAAACCTGCATCTTTCTCTGCTGTGTTACCTATGGGGATTACTAACTCCAGACTTTTGATCCAGAAGTAGCTAGGCAAAAACAGAACTAGGCTATGTCCCATTAGAAGTCCTCAGGCAACCTAAGCTTGTATACCACTATTCTATGTATATACACAAGCACACATTGCTAAAAAGTCATTCCCAAAGTCAGCTGTGGAGAAAGTTCTTGTAATACAATCCATCATCACTTCAGGGGAGCATTATATTCCCAGTCTCAAGCAACTCTCACATATACCATCAGTGTCACCTGGAAGAAAACTGGTTTGGCCCACACTAACTACAGAAAAAAAGTATCATTAAGGTAAAAGAAACAGTGTTGGAATGTATTACCTCAAAAGCCAACAATTTCCAAGCAAGCAAAATATGTCCCATTCTCATCACCTCCAATCCTACCAGCCTGGCAAGCAACAGAACACAACTAAAATAACCTCAAAGTGCATCTGTATGCCAATCTGCTCCTATCTGATTAATGAAGTAATACTGAATTGGACAGCAGCCTTGAAAGCCTAAAAAGTGAGAGTTTGTTTAAAAAAAAAAAAAAGCTGTGAACAAAATCAGATATACTAAACTCAAGTCACCCCCCTCTTCTCTTCCCCCCCCAATATCTAAGTGAATTTCAGCAAGCAAAGCAAATCATTAAACATATGCTGTACTTGAATTGTTATGCCCTTGGGTTGATTAAAACTAAATATAAAATAACTGTAAGAAAAATGCCTAAGTAGCTAAAAAAGCATATTATTGAAACCAAAAGGCATCAAGTTTTACAGCACAAAAACAAACTTTCACACACTATGCATAGCAAGTATAGGGAACAAACTGTCAATATGTAAGAATTTCTCCTCAGAATTTTTACTACATTTCAAAATACTGAGGGAAAGGTATTGCCTTACAGGTATAATCAAAAAAACACCAGTCACTGAAGAAAGAATTAAGGCTGATAAAATGTACAAGATTATATGTTTATGTAACAATTTCCATATACATTTGAAAGCTAAACTAAGACATTTGGTATACTAGAAAAAGAAAACAACACCACTTTTTAACACTGTTCACCTTCACAACATAGAAACACTATTCTAACTACAGAAATATAAGCTAACAGTTACTGCAGTAGAAACACTATTCTAACTACAGAAATACAAGCTAACAGTTACTGTAGGTGACAGAGACTGGAAAAAGCTTGCTTGCAGTTTCACATGAACCAGGACCAACACCAATATACACAACTATGCTTTTAAATATTGGCAGCAATTCTAACATCTGATCTTCATATACCGAAGGTCAAACAACTGTGACTTTCACATGATACTCAAGACAAAACATCTGAAGGAAGACAGGTAGTTTTGCCATAAATGTGCAGATCTGGGCCACTTAGGAAAATAACACAGTAACCCACACCGTATCTGGTTCTGTTAGGTAACACTACATACCACAGCCACCAGACTGCCCTGGAGAGGCAAACAGTGCAGCTGAGAACACACGCTTGTATCTCTGGTGAGAATTCCCAAATCAGGTTACCACAGCCACCAGACTGCCCTGGAGAAGCAAACTGTGCAGCTGAGAACACACACTTTTATCTCTGGTGAGACTTCCCAAACCAGGCCATTCTTCCTAGTGACCTTGCAATGATGTGCCTGTTGTCATGGGTGCAGCGTTAAGGACAGGTCTGTGTATTACTGGCAGTGTACTAGCACAGAAAAATAAAAACTAATGATACCACTCAGTAATTAAGTTACATCTTCAAGAACAATAGAGAAAGATTCAGGGACCACAGAACCCTCGAGCTAGTAAGTTGGTCTTTCCTATTAGGGACATCTTGGTGTCAAAACAGATACATTTGTAATTGAACAGAGAGGCTGGTCCCTCGAGCTAGTAAGTTGGTCTTTCCTGTTAGGGACATCTTGGTCTCAAAACAGATACATTTGTAATTGACTAGAAAGTTTCCAGAGAGGCTGGGGGAGGGATAATCACCAAGCCTGGATTTAACAGCACCCACTACTCTATACTTCAGGTGTTAGTTTCTCCTACAGGGGAAGTATAAAACATGCCACAGTTGCACCATGATAATACAAAACTCATAGCAGCAAATACCTGCCCCACAGACCCAGCTGCTGGAGTTAAGAGCATGTTGAACAGTAACAAAATGGTTTGGTAGGGATATGAGTACTCAAGTCCATTACACTGTTCCCAGGTGCATTACAGGAAAATAAACCCCAAACATTTAAACCACTGAGGTATGCTGCCTCAGATGACATTCAGTAAGGGACACTGCTCATGCACAGCTACTCTGGTGCTCAGGAGAATGTTTAAAGCACTACAGCAATAGACTTAGCAAAAACATAAGTCTAACACATCTTGTATATGCACAAAACATTACCTTCCTTTTTCATGTTTTCCCACAAATAGAGGAAAATTCTGTTTCCCAATTAAGTGTTCAACTATTTTAAGTAGCACCAAATCTTTCCAGTCTTCACTTCTTTTCAAGCTTTAGATCCTCCTTGTCAATCTCTTCTAAGCACTTAAATTCTACCTCTTTTTTTGCAGCATAGTATCTCGAACTTGGCAATATCTCCAGCAAAGCCTTATGCAGACCAAGTAGAACAGAAGAGTTTTACACCACACTCATGTCAATAAAGTGGTTTTTTTAACATGACATAGCTGACTCACCTTGAGATTCAAAAATGACCCAGATCTTTTCTGATAAACCACTTTTTAACTATCCAACTGCTATTTGTCCAGCCAAAGTTCAGGACACAGTACTTGCTCCTGCTGAGATAGAGCCTGCCCATTAATTATTTCAACTGCCCAAGGCTTCATTCTTGTCTTAGCTTCTGAAGCAGCAACACACCATTCTCTTCCCGTGGTTTCATTTCTAATTTAATCAGGATGCTTTCACTCATAGCCCTAACTAGGATGCATTTTTTTAGAAACTTTAACTGATCTATTATCTCCAAAGATTGCCTGTTCAACCATGCCAAAACTTTTACTAAAGTCAGAATTTATCACATTTACCTTTTTTTCCCCATCACAAGAAATATTATCATGTTAGAAAGAATATGTTTGACAAAACTGTCATCAACAACTACGACAGCTATTATCTGGCTCCTTTGGCACTTTCAAGGAGCTACCAAAAGAATGTAGAATCATTCCCTGTACCTGTTCAACCTGGATCCTTCTCTCCTGCCTTGCTCCTGTACACTCCCTTTTTAAAAGACAGCATTTGTCAGTCTGCAGTTTTCTGGAACTTCATCCATTCTCCATGACTAAGAGCAACTGCAACGACTCTCAAACTGCCTCATTAAGTTCTTTTCACATGCAAACATGAAATACATTAGAACCAGCTTATTTCAAAACACCTCAGTAGAGAAAATAAGCTTTGTCTCTCGTTGCCTGCCCTATTGTCTGCAGTTCACTTTGCCCCTGCTTCTAGGTGATGCCATTCCCACAAACCTTCAGCAAGTGAAGTTCTATGGCTCTAAACCTAAGATTCAGATGATGGCATACAAGTAAATAGCACAATGGTCTTTTCCATACCATTTCTCTAATACACCAGCATTGCTACATTTTCTCCAAATTAACAATTCCTAGATAAAACTGTCATTAGGGTGACTATGATACCATTTCTCTAATACACCAGCATTGCTCCATTTTCTCCAAATCAACAATTCCTAAATAAAACTGTCATTAGGGTGACTATGACGACCATTTCAGGTAACTAAGATTCCACAGAGACATGCAATTTAAATTATCCAGTGCATAATCAAGATTCACAAAAATTAAAGAAAATCTATTCCCCCACTGCAAGTTAAACAAGAACTTTAATTCTTCACTGTTCAATTGCTTACAAACCTGAAAAATACAGTACACCTAGGCTGCTCAGTTTCTTGGTGCAAAGAGATTTTAATGACTGTTCTTGGCAATACAGAACTCTTGCCCCTGGCTAGGCTGATCTTTGACCTAGTGGCCATTTTTTACTTTCCACAAGAGCAAAAACTCTTGCCCCTGGCTAGGCTGATCTTCGACCTAGTGGCCATTTTTTACTTGAGGCTTGGATTTCCTCTAGTTTTCTTTCAGGCATTGCTGATGCATTTCACACTAGCTTCAATATGACAGATCTGAGAACAGCTACAAAAAGCACAAGCACTTCTTTTTTTAACTGCACAAACTTCTTAGCACATCACACACATGATCTGCAGCTAAGTGGACTTTCTCACACAGTCCAAACAGCCTCTGTCTGATAAAGGTTCACTCAGTAAGGCATCTTAACCACTTTATCTTGCTGAGTAGCACAAGCTCTCGAGCTTCCCCACAGGCTGCAGCACTAGTCCTGTGCTGGTGTCCCCCAGAGCTCTTCTGAGTTCTATGATCACCTCATGAAAATGGATCAGCACAGCACACTGCCTTCAGTAACTGAGAAACCTGCACACCTTTCCCACTGCTGTCAGTATTCAGGGCACACCTGGAACAAAGTTCACCTCTTCAGGGACAAGTAATAGGTCTGATACAAAAAGAAACCCCAACCAGCATCATAACTTAATGGAGATCTTGATTTAGTGAAAAACGTACATCAGTGCACATTTCCCTGATCAGTATTTGATTTAGTGAAAAACGTACATCAGTGTGCATTTCCCTGATCAGTACTCTCACCACACAGCCAGGTACAACTGGCTGCATACAGTCTTCAAATAAAAGTCCTTCCATAACACACATGTAGAAGTAGCAGAGAATTTCTTATGAACAGACTGCAAAGTTTACTATCAGAAAGATACAGCCACAGATTTCCCAAATTACAGATGAAGCAATGACTCAAGAGTCATGAGTATGGATGAGGATAAGCATACCAACCCTGCCAGTGAGGTTCCAAAATCAAAGCATAAATCCAATTTAATGGTCACTTAATGGTACATTTCACAAATGAGTTTATAAATTTTTGACTAAGCAAAATGCACACACGTTACTAAACATTTCAATAATTAAATCCCCGATGATTATTGATCTTAATAATGCACATTTTCTTTGAAAATAAATATTTTATAAAATGAAGGAAATGCAGAGAACAATGTTGAACTAATAGTCTCAACAAGAAAACTAAAACAAATTTCTGTACCATACCTCTACACTGGGGCTAAGGCTGCTCGGCAGTGTTTCTGATGTCACTGTTGTGCTTGGAAGGCTGGAGAAGTCCCAGGTATTCACAGGCTGTATTGGTTCAGATGGCTGAGAGTGATCAATGCATTTTGGATTGTCCAATAAGGTCACTTCATAAAATTCTTGAATATCTAAAGATGTGAAAAAAATTGAGGTTAGGCTGTATAGTTATTTTAACATTCTGATCTTAAATCTTCCATCTGCAAAACAAATCAAATACAGCTTCATCTGTCATGGGTAAATTCATAGGTATCACCAAGATCATGTGAACCTCCCCCAGCACATACACAACCTGCTCTCTACACTCTATCTCAGAGCCTACGTGTCCCCCACTCACTTTGGGTTTCTGTCACTGACCCTGGTAGCATGATCTGCAGCAGCAACAGCAGAAGCACATGGAATAACTGCAGTGGAATAGTGGAAGGGATGGATGCCTGTGTTTCAAGTTCTGGTACTGTTCAAGGGCAATATTAGGCGACCTTTTTTTGTGTGGTATATGTTTCAATTAAATTACCACAGAAATAGAAGTACACTGATGAAATCAAAGACAGAAGCTCCAAGAAGTTAGGAAAGGGAAGACTGATTAGGATAGGTCATCATCTGCTTTTTCAGTAACAGAAATAGGATGAAACTTTTGGCTACAAATCATACTTCAGAACTAATAAACAGCTTTTTCTATAACCCTGAAGACTCAGCTAGAAACTTCTGGGAAACAAAAATTTGTCTGCATTAGTGCTTTTCATTGACATCCAATCCACTACATGAAGCTCCAATAAAAATAACACAACCTAAAGAAGCATCAAAGGTGTTTCTACTTTAAGTGTATGAAACTTGCTACCACAATTGTAATCACGTTCATAAACATGCACATTAAAAAAAAATAATTCAGTCTGAAAAGGCACAGGCTAAGGAAGGGCAGACAAATGAAGTTGTCCTGTAAAGCTTTCAGTCTCTCACTCAACGTAAAAATCTGCTGAACAGGAGTTGCAAACTCCTGATTTTCAATTACACCAACTTCAAGGAAGACACAGTAAGCCAAAGAAGGAAATAGACCAAGCCAAGAACAAAGAAAAAACTAATCTCCAGAATTTTGTAGTTTTTTGGCAACTGCTCAGAGTCAGTAACAGAGGCACAATAACCAATTCCCCCACAAAAGAAAGACCACACAACTAAGAGGTCCTACTGTTGCTTGTGTTCCAGTTTTAAAGACATTGCACTCCTGCTCTCTACCAGATCAGAAAACTGAAATTCTCAACTTCCACTTGTATCTTTTCTCTGAGTAAGAGTCAAATTCCTATCAACTGCTAACATTAATTTTTAAAGTTATACTTGCTCTTAGAGCTGCTGATTGGAAGACATAGCAGTGAGGGCTGCAGATGATGTTAAGTGACCTAGATAGATACAGGAGCAAAGCAGCCTAAGAGATACAAATTGCCTTTTAAATCTGTCTTTCACATTACTCCCTCAGTTGCATATTTGTCTTGTAACTGCATTAACATTAATACATCAATCAAGCACACCACGTAAAGATTTTTGTTTCCCCCAACAGAGAGTACTTCACATATTAAAATAGGCAGTGGTTTAAGTTGCTTCTACAGCTGCAATCTGCAGCACAACCAAGCCAGGAAGATCACTACATTATTTATGGGAAGGGGTTATTTGTGCAACTGTTTTGCAGTAGAAATCTAGGACACCGATCCTCAATTCTGCTACTACTCTTTTAAGTCCCTGCCAGCTGAGGTAGCCGCTTATTCATACTGCAGAAAAGGCACATCATTTCCCGTGCATCATCTCCACTTCTCCATGAAGGACACCACAATAGACTTGCTATTCAGAGATGTCAGAAATATATACACCTTTTAATGAGGGGATTAGTTTCTGCTTATCCTGAACTTGCTCCAAATCCACAAAGTTTCTAGGAACTTTCTGTCTATATGATAATATCTATCCTTAAAATAAATTTTTACAAGTGCTTACCTTTTTCCTGTTAAGAATGCTAACAGTAAGCACATACAAGTACTGGCAAGCAATCCATGAACACTGAATGCATCAGGTCCACAAGGAATGAGTGCTGGACTTCTACATCTTTTCAAAGACAATCTCAGACCATGGTAAATTCAACTTAAAAGATTTCTTCTTATGCTCTACTGCAATGTATCAGCTCACAGAAATATTTCCTCACATGAACACACTTGAATACCTACTGAAGACATGTTAATCTGTGGATGCATTAGCATATGAAAAGTTCTAATGTTTTCCTAGTTCTTACAAACAGCAGGTATTAAAATACTAACTTTTCTTGTTGTATTTACGGCATATGAAAAGTTCTAATGTTTTCCTAATTCTTACAAATAGCAGGTAGTAAAATACTAACTTTTCTAGTTGTATTTACATTCTTACAAACAGCAGGTATTAAAATACTAACTTTTCTTGTTGTATTTACGGTTAGATTCCCTCTTCAAGCTAAATATGCTATTTTTATATTCTAGCTATTTTCTCCTATATTAATTCCAAGACAGATTATACCTCAAACTAAGTTAGAGAAAACTGATTCAAATCAGGTATCACACAACAGTAAAAGAGCACACAGATGGGGAACATTTTGAACTAGAGAGGGAACACTAAAAGAACAGCTGATTGACGCTTGAAAAACAGGAGCACAGAGTTTTAGGAAGCCAAAGTGACAAAGAGTGATGAATGGTAGGCAACACAGAAAACCATGCTGGAATTACATCTGTTTACAAGTAAAACCATATTAAGTAGCCAAATCAGCAATATGTTTGATGGCAACCAGAATAAAAGCTTATACAAAGCAAGAGACAGAGCACCAGTTCTGCAAAGAGTGACTCTAGTAAAAAAAGAAAATTAAATTTCTTAATCTATTAGTAGTGTGACAAGCTAAGCAGTGCTGACAAACTATTTTTTTTCAGTCTAAAAGCAGTTTGCTGGTGTATTATTCACTCCCTTCTCATATTCTCCACTCATCTTAGTTTTGTTCTTTGAACAGGCTTGTTCACCAGTAACATGATACACCAGAAGCTAAAACTGTTCACTCTTGAAGCAAACAAGAAAGAGTTTTCTGCTGAATACAAACTGAAACCCAAATCGGCTTCACAAGGGAGTTCCAGGTTGAATAGAAACCACAACATAGTAATTAAAAGAACAGCAGAACTGCACAAGTAAACAAATTCTTCTGTTTCCTAAATTAAGTATATTTGAGGGCACTTCAAGAGACTACATTAATTCTGCCTAGAGGATCTGCCTCTGAGGACAAGGATTCCAACCAGCAACATGACACCATTCCCGCAGATCAGTTTCTTCCCTGCTCCCTAGAAATCAGACATAGGCCCTCTGCTTGCCATTTGTACAGGTATGTGCACTATCTGCTACTTCTGGCTTTACATTCAGAGAGAACACTTGTAATCAGGCCAACTTAAGATCAGTGCGTGTTCTAAAAATCTCATTGTCCAGCCAAGCTCTCCACATCCACCTTTCCTACAGGAAGGAATATTTCATTTTAGTATAGTCAGCTAATAAAATAGAGATGAGCAGCATTATTCTCTGCATTCACTCCTGCATGAACCTTTTGCTAACAGCAACTTTGCAAGTCAAAGATGGGATACCTACAATAGCATTTTCTTAAGGGAAGAGTGTAAACCTATGCAGCAGGTGTTGGCACTGCTTGTACCAGGCCATAGGCCTCCTGTTCAGAGAATAACCAGGGCTCTGCACTTGTCTTGGCCTGCCCAGAGCTTTGTTTTAGCTTGTCCAACCCTACCAGCAATTACCAGGTGACTTATCTAACTGGCATAGCCCTTACTTAGCTTCAGACAACTGCGTGAGCTAACACTTATTTTTATAATTTTTTTAGATAATACACACAGCTTAATAGCCCTTACTTAGCTTCAGACAACTGCATGAGCTAACACTTATTTTTATAATTTTATTTTTTTAGATAATACACACAGCTTATGCATCAATAAATATTTGAAGATTAAAAATTTGCATATCAATGTTATATATATTCCATGTATAGTATACATAAACACATGTAAAACCATTTGGTGTTACATCACACAATTCTATGATTCTATGATTTACTCTTGTCCTATTTGCTTGTTACTTTGGAAAAAAAGACCAAGACTCACCTCACAACAACCTTCTTACAGGTAGATAAATAGTAAATGCCAATGAAATTTTATTGCTTCCTTCTGTATCGTAATATAAAGGTTCAATATCAGAAGCCTGAAAACAACATCACAGAATCATAGAATTTTAGAGGTTGGAATGGACCTTACAGATCATCGAGTCCCAAACCCACGGGCAGGGACACCTCCCCACTAGACCAGATTGCTCAAGGCCTGATCCAACCTGGCTTTGAACACCACCAGGGCTGGGGCAGCCACTGCCTCTCCGGGCAACCTGTGCCAGTGTCTCACCACCCTCACAGGAAAAAACTTATTCCCAATATCTATTTCCCCTCCTTCAACATGAACCCGTTACCCCTTGTCCTTTCACTGCAGCTCCTAACAAAGAGTCCCTTTCCAGCTCCCCTGCAGCCCCTTCAGATACTGATAGACTGCTATGAGGTCTCCACACAACCTTCTCTTCTCCAGGCTGAACAGCCCCAAATTCCCTAGCCTGTCTTCATCAGAGAGATGCTCTAGTCCTCTTATCAACTTCATGGCCTCCTCTGGCCTTGCTCCAACAGTTCCATGTCCTTCTTATGTTAAGAGCACCAGAACTGCACACAGTATTCCAGGTGGGTCTCACGAGAGCGGAGTAGAGGGGGAGAACCACCTCCCTTGACCTGCTGGCCACACTCCTTTTGACCTCAAGTTGCATCAGGGGAGATTTAGGCTGAAAATTAAGAGAAATTTCTTCACTGAAAGGGTTGTCAAAGATTGGAACAGGCTGCTCAAGGGAGTGGACAAGTACCTGAAGGCACTTAAAACACTTGTGGATGTGATGCTTAGATGTGATATGGTTTAGTGATGGACTGGCAGTGCCAGGCTAATGGTTGGACTCGATCATAAAGGTACTATGCAATTTAAATGATTCTATGTGTGTGTGTGTGTGGGGGGGTGTTTCAAAAAATAAAAGTATTCCCTTGATGATGACAGTAACCCACTGGTTTTAAGCTCTGCATTTTTACACTTTAAGCATCTTGACCATTTGTGGGTTATAGATGTTTTTTCTTAAATGCCAGGAAATTCCACACAAGCTTAACATTTCTTGAACTCAAAGAGTTACACATTTACTACAATAGAGTGCACTGACACTGTCCATGTAAGGCAGTGAACTGCTGCCCTTATATTCTACACGAAGTGGCAAATGGCTACCACGATGTATGTGAATTTAACAATCACATTTGTATGTGCTGCATTAATTGTATCCTCATTTGAAGGTTTTCAGTTTTAATGTAGTTAACTGCTTTGTGCATGAGCAACAGCTAATGTCTGCAAATATCTAAAGGAGGTGCCAAGAAGATGGAGCCAGGCTCTTCTCAGTGGTGCCAACCAATAAGAGGCAACAGGCAGACACTGAGGCACAGAGGTTCCTCCTGAATATGAGGAGGAACTTCTTTACTGTGCGAGTCACTGCATACTGGAACAGGCTGCCCAGAGAGGTCATGGATTCTCCCTCACTGGAGATATTCAAGAACTCTGGATGCAATCTTGGGCCAGGATGGCCCTGCTTGAGTAGGAAGGTTGGACCAAATGACCCACTGTGGTCCCTTCCAATCTGACCCATTCTGTGATTCTGTGAAAGGCCTGTTTCTTTTAAATATGGGTAGCATCATAAAAAACAGGTCTGTTAATAATTTGACGACCTGTATATCCAAGAAGAGGTGTGATGCCATTGTAAATTAAGACTCTGTCTAAATCAAGGTGGGGAGGGAAAGACATCTTTATTGCTTAGGGCTTCCTGCCAAAGCACTGAAAACTTCAGTCTTAAAACTACTGGAAAGGAAAACAAAGGTCAACATGTTATTTCAGTTCAGAGCAATTTGAGATGTATAATATCTGCCAAGTTCTTAACAAACCAACATAATAAACCTATAGACAAAACGTAAGTAGAGACATGATCACTGTCAGAACAGCCAAAAGAATCTGCCAACACTACATACTTTTGTTCTTCAATTGTAAAGCAACTATTAATTCCAAAGAAGTCTCAATCCTGCATGCTTTCTGCACCTGCTATATCAAGCTAAGAATATCCACTTAACACAAGTAAAGTGTGACTTGAAAGGTGTATGATTAGTGATCAACAAGAAAATACAAACACCAAGAAAACCTCCATATCCATTTACCAAGCCAAGGATCAGAGTTAAGCATTCTCTTTATGCATTCACAGGTTGTGTTCTGTAATGGGGCGTGTGTCTGATCAAAAACATTGTAAGAGAATGGAAAACAGCCTCATCACAACCCCAGTAAAGCCCCTTTCAGGGTTGGTTCTTTTAGGGTCTATTTCTTCTTTTAAAACTGCTGTGCACAATCCAGACTTCTTAAGAATTAAAAGCAATTTGCAGTGCAACTTTCTCACTACACATGTTCTGTTCTGTAAGATCCTTCACCACAAGCTGCAGCATCTGACTACTCATCCTCAGCCCTTCCACTTGTTTCAGTAAGTGTGTCATACCCTCTGCACATCCTTTCTGCACACACTTCTTTGCTTAACTCTAATTCCAGGAGATGTTACTTCCCACTAGCACAAGTTCTCCTTAATTGGTGCTCAACAGAAACTGTCCTCATCTAACCCTGGATCTAATTGTTTGCTTTCATTCCTCTAGCTGCGTCTTACACTCAGACATGTTCAACTCCTTGCCAGCCTGACCACTTACACTTTCCAAAATGTTCATTCATATTTTCCTCTTTGCTTACTAATCACTCCTTCACCATGTCTTCATGTTGCCACTTTCCAATTTTCCTCTAAAAATCCACAGGGTTGTCTCCTATGTCCAGCATTAAGGTAGGAAAAACTTTAAAAAAAAACAGTTGCCATCACAGAGGCAAAAACTGACACAACAATCTTCTGCTGTGTAAACATCTTGATTTAATAATCACCTCTTGCACACTTAGTCATCAGCCTAAGCCTAAAAAAAATAAAAATAAAAAAAACCAAAAAATCCACCCAACAAAAATAAAACCAAACTACAAACACCCAAACTAAAAAGAACTCCCAGCTATCCACCCTCTCCATGTATCTCAACCTCAGATGCAAACCAGCAGCCAGCAAAGCTTTTCTACTTAAAGGGATATATTTACTACTGTTTTCAAGGGTAACAAAAACCTGTGAGGGACAAAGGAAGTGTTATTAATTCATTCTCATTTGCAGGATGTCCCCAAAACAGTATCAGTACATGACTGGGGAGGTTCTTCACCAGACAAAGATGTACGAACAAATCCAACCAGATCTGGGATGAGTTCACTCAACCCTCCAAGCTGAGCTTTCACGCAGGTTCACAGCTTTGCTTAGATGAGACCACACAAGCATTGGTTTCTTCTACCTCCAGAAAGGTCAGACTCCAAGGTAATTACCTGACACTGGTGGCAACACAATGGGTGTGTCACCTCCCAGCAGCTCCTCCAGCACTAACACTTGTATGCATCCTACAGCCAAATTTTAACACAAGTTTCTGAAAAACGCTTAAATTTGCAATGTTTTTTACAATTTGTCCACAAGTTTTTCTTACTGTATCTCCACCTTAGCCTGACCTTTTAATTTCAAGCCAAAACAAGTCAGGGTTTTTGAGGGCATGGCTGGGGAGATAGTCGCACATGACAAGATTCCTATAAAAGCTTTCCTGAAGAGCTCCAGAGCCTCCCCAACTTGGAGAAGGAACACGAAGCTAAGGAGGTTATTGTAGTGTCAGCCCTCACCTTCTGTGGTCTCTTAACAATCTTGCAAATTTGGCCTAGTTATAATTCAGGGAGCCATCTGTGCAAGGAGACTCCTAGTCAGCTGCTGGAGTTCAGTTCCTTTGAAGATCCATTCCACCTGCACCAAAACAAGCACAATCCCTAAAAAATCCAGGCAAACCTGATGCACAGGATGCACAAGGCATTCCAGCTGCAGAGCTGAACAAGATATTCTGCTCTGGCTGCTAGGACCACCATGGAAGTGGGACTAAGATTAGGACCAGATGTCCTGTCTCATGCTTTCCCCCTTCCTCTACACTGTACCCAGCCCCAAATATCAGGAGCAAAGCCAGGACACAGTAGCATGGGAGGAGACAGGCATCCGAACTAGGGAAAACAGGTGAAAGAACACAGGAAATAAAGTGGAGCAAGGACAGGAGAAACTTTCCCAGAACCTGGAAACTACACCAATTATTCTCAACTTTGACTTTCTTTTCAGCCCCTGGATGAGGAGATTTATTGACAAAATTTTCTTGCCAACAGACCCTTTCAACAGTAACAGTTAAGAGAACACTGTAATTGATAAATTCTACAGCACAGCTATTCAACACTGAATACACAGTCAGTGTAATGACCACAAGGATAAACTTTTCCCACAATACTATTTATCTGCATACCAGTAGCTACTCAACTTACACTGTCTTACTCACTATTTTAGGCTACCAAAAGCAGCACCTAATCCCAAAAATTCAATACATTGCCCTGCCTCACATACATACACATAATACAGCATGAACAACACTTTAAAAAGCAAGTGAACTATCAAACTTCATTACATACATACAAAATAGTAAGTAATTCCTTAAAAAGGAGGAGCAATGAGACTTGCACTCATGATTAGGTTCCTTGAAGAGGAAGACATGAAGTACTTCCAGGACCTGGGACATTGTGACATTCGCAGAAACTGCACCACAAAAACACACTAACAGTGACTGAGTTAACACTCCAGTCATGTGGACACCAGCTGGAATGTTTTATCCTCCCTCCATCTGGATCAAAATAATCAAGTATTTAACTACCTTTGCAAACACACCCTAAGTCACATTTCTCTGAAACTGACCAGCTTATGAGCAAGTTTCAAAGGAGACCATAGCAAGCATAACCATACTATGTCCTTAGGAAACTTGGCCAAAAAGCAGATAAACACCTCAAAGTTGCAAGGATTATATTGCATGTATGTTTCAGCCTCAACTATAAGCAAAGATGTTGTATTACAGAAGCTGCAATCTGGGGAAAAAGGTCACCGAAACGCAGCAAGAGTGAGATTTCAATGTGAAAATAACCTATTCAGCATCTGCAACAATTTCAGTGCTACCCAACAAATATTCACTATCTAACCAGATCCTCAACTTACTGACAAAAATTTCTGAATTCCTCACATATATAGTATTCAACCAAGTCTGAAAGAATATGCACTAGGGCCTGAGTATCCTCTGAAAATGGGAATGCCTGAACTGATTGGAAAAGTCCCGTGTGTCATCGTGGCATGTGCTCTATTAACTAACTATATTACTGAAATAAAAGCTGATGTGGCATTTTCCCCAAGAGCAAGTGCTTTTGCTTTCAGTTCTGAAGAAGAGATTCTTCTTGGGTTTGATTTCACTTCAGGCAGCAAGTACAGAGAATATTTTGAAGGTGGCTAATTGAGAAGCAGATGCCACACAGAGCTGAGGCCGTGTCATGTCGCAGGAATGTGGTTAGTCTACTCCAAAGGCTACCAAGTTTGAGGAGTGCTGAACTCAGTCTACTTCAGCCTAAAGCCAAGGGCCATTTTCCTAATTCTGTTCAGAAAGCCACTGTGGACAGATCTGAGAAAGATGCAGAGTATGTTTTACATCTCTAGAATTTTCAGTCCCAGTCAGACAACTGATAAGCCTGAACAAAGAGTTTGCATACCTAAAGCAATCATTGATTTTTTCCAAAACTTTCATGGACAGGACTTCTTTCTGGGGTGTAAAAGCATATTAAGTGCATTTTTAATATATTCTGTCGAATTCATAAAGCTCACAAATCCAAACTGTGGCCAAACACACTTACATGGTTACCAGAGGGGACCTGGTGATTGGTTTCATAAGGATTACTGAAACCACTACATTATTTTATTCAAAATTTCCCACACTGGATGTTTAGTGTTAGGAAGAACCAGTGCATAAGCATAATTCTCAAGGCAGATCTTCATGTAAAAGAACTCCAAGTGAAATAAATGAGGTTGCTTACACATAGGAAATTCAACACATTCAACCCTGCCTAGTCAGATTTGCCATTTCATAACAAACAGGCTGTATATGCATAGCTACAAAATAATGTATACACCAAAAATCAAACACCCCACTTTAAATGGACCAGACAATAAAAGAAGGCAAGAAGAGCAGCACCCCCAGCTCCACTGCAAGGGTATGGAGAGATTCATCTAGAATTCCCTTGCTCTGAGGCCTGTGCAAACGGAGTTGGTCATGATCAGGAAAAGGAATGTTTTAGAAGTAGCAAACTTTATGTACTGAGCTATAATTATAATATTTTTTATTTTAGAAGACTGTTTTAATATGGTCAAGCACAGCATGACACATATTAAAGGCAGACCTGTATTACACAAAACAATTCTGTGTATAAACAGAAATCTACTTCATGTGTTTTTCTCTCAGAAGTGTTACTAATGCAAGTGTTTCTCCTCCTAGATTTTCAGAAAGGTAAATATGCAAAATATCTGTACCTTTCCAAGAACCTGTAGCTTCTCAAGAAGACAAAAGAGATCCTAAACTAGGAACAGAACTCATCTGCAGAATTATTACCTCTCTATTTGAAGATAAATATCCAATACTTTACCAAAGTGAAATTAAGTCCATCCCAAGCTTCTACATGGGAATATCTTCCTTTGGTCTCTTAATAAACTGACTCACATCACCAATGATCAGAACATCAATAACAAGCCATTTTAACTGCAGACAAGAAATCAACAGTTGAAAAGATATCATGCATTTTTGAGCTTGTACAAAAGAAAATTTGCTTCAAACTGACACTATTCTCAAGTTGATTTTAATTACATGCCCTTGGTATTCATTTAATTCAAGTACTAGACATTATTACACTTGGCTGGTTGAAGCAATGGCAATGGAAAATACCACCTTCCAGGAGACAGAAAATAAAAAAAATGTGGGTTTTTTCCACAGGCTGTCCTAAAGAGGCCACATTTGGTTACCAATTTTGTTACTCATTTGAAGTTTTTACAGTTATCTCACTTAAAATATAACAGTGTTGCAATGTCGATCTTGTGACACTGACTGTTCACACCAACTAGTTACTGGTCTAATTCAAGTCATTTAAAAACAAGGTCAAGCTTGTAGATTGCCAAACTAAAATTTTATTGATAGACTTAAAAGGAGAAGACAACACAAAAAGGGCTTAAAGGATATCAGTAATACCATTTATTCTTCAGCATCCAAATGGAAATTCAGGGGAAAAAAAGTTTACTTCCCTCGTGTATCTAAACCCATGAAATATTGTTAAATCTGCAATATTTAATTTCCTCCATTATAAACCCAAAGATATACTTCTGTGCACAAAGTAATGTCTATTTATTGCTTGAAAGAACAGCTTTTGATTGCCAAGTCAAAAATTATACTAAAAAAGATAGATGAAGCTGACAGCAGATCCTGACTGCAGCCTTCACATACCCACCACGGACAGACAGGCCTTGCAAATAGTGCAGTAACTTGGCAGAAAAAGCAGAAAATAAATGGATGAGTTTGGTGGGGGGTTTCTTTGGTATTGCTTTATTTAAAGGAAAAAAAAAAAAAAGAGAAACTAAAAGAAGCACACTTTCTGAAAGAAGCATCTCTAAGAGACCAATGAGAGAAATAACTTGGTAAAGTTGAGCCTGAGACTTGCTGTCAGAACAGCACTGCTTATTTAAGTTGGGAATACATCACAACTTCTCTAAAAGGCACCTTTAAAATTCAGCCATAAAGCAACAAGCAGTGGAGTACTCCAGGTAAGCCTAACTAAGCCACAGCACAACTGAATACTTGATCCAGTCTCCTCCCAGATCTTCATGGGAAGAGGACAAGCAGGAGCAGGCTCAAGGTCTGCCCAGGAACTGCAGACACTCTTTTACCCGCAACATGGAGGAGTCACACCACAAAAAAGAAGTTTCCAGGAAAACAACAGCCAGGAGCATACTGCCACAAGCAACAACTCCCCTGACATATTTCCACAGAAAGGAGCAGGTTAAAGGAGAAAGACCCAAGCTGGCAGCATAAACTGCCTAGAAAGTACCAGCCTTCTGACAAATGGTTTGGGAACATATGCATGCACTCTAACAAACATACAGTGACCCAGGAAACACAAAGTTAATGCAATGTGCCCAAGAAGCACAGCACTGATTGTGTACACACAGATGAACTGAACTCAGCAAGAACAAAGGTCATACAGCTGTGATGTTGTACAGCTTCTTACAACACCAGAAAACAGGCCATCAGCCTTCTGACAAATGGTTTGGGAACATATGCATGCACTCTAACAAACATACAGTGACCCAGGAAACACAAAGTTAATGCAATGTGCCCAAGAAGCACAGCACTGATTGTGTACACACAGATGAACTGAACTCAGCAAGAACAAAGGTCATACAGCTGTGATGTTGTACAGCTTCTTACAACACCAGAAAACAGGCCATCTAGCCAGGTCCTGCTTTCTGCCTGTGCAGAACAAAGCCAGCAGACATGAGGCTGCTGCTGCTTTGAGTTTACTACTACTAGGTGTAGAGTTAGAACAATCAAGATTTGTATGTGGATATAAGGAGCTACATCTTGCAGGTTTGGATATCAAAGGTTGATAGATTGGTATCTTACTCAATGAAGGAAAGAAACAGCACTGCATGGACCTTCAAGAGTTAAAAAACAGAAAACCCAAACCACCACACATGCACAAGAAAATTGGTAGTCAACATTGAAATTTGCTGGGTGAAAATAAACAGTGCGACATCAGTACACTAAGTTCTGACATAAGACTTGAACATTCTGATCTGTCAATGAGTGAATCCTGTTCACAAGTGTCCCACAGATTATGTCTAGCTCTTCATCACAGAATTGGTTAGCATCAACTCAGTATTGATGAGAAACGCAGAGTTCCTACGAGGAAAACATTTGTGTAACTGACCTATTTTCACAACTGCCCTTCACAAACTTCCATGGTAAGAAAACAAACACAGCATCCTTACTGTCTTCTGAAAACCTACACAAGATAAAACAAATGCTCCAGAAGGAAACATTCCACATGCAGCAACGCATGTCTATGTTTTGCCTGTCCCTGGGTTTTCCCCACAACACAGATACAAAGAAGCTGCAGCACTACGAAGATGTACACCCGTAGGACACTAACTATGTAGGAGCCAAAGAACAAACGTAGCTCAGTATTATCACAAGTACAAGTCAGACATGGGTTACTTGGTTAAAGGACAAGGATGCAGAACAAATTTTATTCTTCAAAGTAACTTAACATTAGCCGTCATAGAGATAGTGACAATCAGCCAAGAAGAAACCACTTCTCACTGCTTCCCTGCGTAAGTTTCCAAATAAAGACAGGGTTCTGCAACTTGTGTTTATGCTCAATTTTTTTACTGAACAGACATGCAGGAAATTCAAAATGACATGCAAGTACTTCTAAGAACTTCTGGGAACATTTTAATTAAAGCCTAAGTACACTAAACTGAAAAGCAGTAGTGCTTTCACTACACTTGAATATGCAACAAAGGAGAAAAGATCACTGTAGCACTCCCTGAAGCATTAGAGGTTTCCTCTCATTTACTTCAAGTTAGATTTGCACTTCAGTTATACGTTTTGCGATGTTTTTAGGGATTCTTCAGGAGGAAGATTTGCCTGAATCCTTCCTTAGATTAAAAACATTTAAATTCATTCATTAACCTGTTACATGTGGACTCAAACAAAACACCAACAAAACCACCCTGCTTAGAAATTTCTCAGATGAACAAAGACACATGGAAAAACACTCTAAAGTAATCCAGAATAAGATGTCACAGAAGAGAAAACTACACCACAGTTTCAAGCAGCACGGGACAGAGAAAAGTCTCAAACAAAGTAAGTATAAGTAACAAGCGAACTGTTGATCTGCAACAGCACGTGCGTTACTATGCAAAACAACAACACAACGACGAGAAGCACATGGGCGAAACACCTTTCGCTCCTAACACTCCGAGTGACAGCGTTAAGCGAGAACCGAGCGGCTCGAGCACAAACCGAAGGAAACCAGCCTTTACCTATCAACGCCTGGAACAGGTTACTTTGGAAGATGCTGATGACACGCTCGATGGAGTTCCGCAGCTGCCGGTCCTCCGCCTGGCTCAGCTTGGAGCGGTATTCCTCCAGGAGGCGCAGGGCTCGCTGGGTATCTGCAAGCGGAGACCAGACACACGGCTGACC
>NW_008655380.1:0-283 GCF_000695815.1 Acanthisitta chloris | reverse complement strand
TAGGGGGGAGATGGAGAGGGTGATGGGATGGAGAATCTTGGTACGGGGTAGGTGGAGATGGAGAACCTCAGTATGGGGGGGATGAAGAGGGTGATGAGATGGAGAACATTGGTATGGGGTAGGTAGAGATGGAGAACGTTGGTGTGGGGAAGGTGGAGATGGAGAACTTCAATATGGGATAGGTGGAGAGGGTGATGGGATGGAGAACATTGGGATGGGGTAGGGGGAGATGAAGAACATTGGTATGGGGGAAGTAGAGATGGAGAACCTCAGTATGGGGTAG
>NW_008655379.1:78789-92160 GCF_000695815.1 Acanthisitta chloris | reverse complement strand
GCTGCTCTCCAGCCACTCTGTCCCCAAAGAAGAAACTGAAGAATCCTGTAAAAGTCTAGAGGAACAGCAGTCATCCTTTGCAATGAAGTGTTTATTTCAACACATAATTTCCATCTACATTACATAAACCACTTGTTTGGCTCAAGAGCAGTTTACTTCTGACTGCTGCTGCCTGTATGATACATGATTCACAATGCTGAGTTTTTTGTTTTTCCATCAGAAACACTTATTCATTAATAATTTATCAGATAATGGCTTCTGATTGAGCAATTTAAAAAATGTAGGCAAATCAATGGCAAAAGACACCAAGCAGCATATTATAATGATACAATAATTTGAGCTCATACATTAGACTGAATTGATAGTGTCCCCAAAGCCCTCTTTTGATAGCTCAGTTTCATCGAGTAAACGTTCAGCTGGAAGAACTAATAAAACATTTCAACTGCTGCTCTGAGAAATCATGCCAGTATCATGAACAGTATCTTTGAGAATCATAGAATCATAGAACTAATAGGTTGGCTCCAGAAAGCAAACAAACAAACTAACCCTGTGAAATGTCTCTGTGAGCCTACGAGCTCTCCCTGGAGGGAGCTTAATAGTCACAGGAAGAAGACAATGAACTCGTCTCTCAGAAGTGTGAATGGGACTTTGAAAATCCTAAGGGCCTGAGTCCTTTGATGCCGGTGACACTTAGAGATATAGATTGTAGCATTAGATGGTAGCAAACACCAAACAGTGTTTGCTATCACTTGCATGTGCAACACAGTGAGGGAACCAAATGTGATAAATCCCTTAAGAGGGAGCTCTCAAGGGCTCTTGATGTATCATAAACAAGTCCTACTCTGAGTTACAGGATTTTCAGCTAAGTTGATCACAAGGAAAATAAAATGTACTCTAAGGACTGTGCTATGACAATCATCACCACCTTTGAGGTTTTAGAGAAAAGAAGGGAGACTTGAAAACACTTTTGGAGGAAAGCAGCATACATACATTTCCCCTCTTTCCTATAAGTGCATTACATGAATTAAATAGTTTAAAATTTTCCAGGGCAGTACTCAAGCTCCCTAAGAATAATGTTGTTAAAAATCCTATCATTTTATAGGCATTCTGTATTTGCAGAATGGACTGGTTTCTCATCAGGCTTAAGGAGAAGAGTCAATAATGTGTTGACAGTATGCAGACTTATTTATAAAATGAATACTGTTCAGTTTAAATGAACACATATATTCTGCCAAGAATAGATTGTTTTCAGACTTAGACAGAATTTCTCTTCTGTTATTTGACAAAGTCTTATATTGATTATAAACAACAAGTTTCAGGAATAACAGATCTACCAATAAAAGCAACAATTCAACATGGAATATATGCAAATATCAAAATATATAATTATATATGATCACAAAAGTCAACTTAATTATTGCAAACAGTTTAAATGAATACATATGAAATGAAAAATCAAAATAAGTGGAATAACATAATTTTTTCTCATCTGATTTCTAATTTAACTATTTCTATTTACGCTAATGAGAACACTAGAGATTTATTTTACTTTTAGTGATTGTTCATTTCCAATATGCATTTACCCACTCTACCTAAGGCTAGAGTCTTTTTCCAGTGTGTCCTTTCAGGCTTCAAGCCCAGGATCCATAAAGTTCTCCACGCAATATGCATTTACCCACTCTACCTAAGACTATAGTCTTTTTCCAATGTGTCCTTTCAGGCTTCATGCCCAGGATCCATAAAGTTCTCCACACCCCAAAAGAAAGCAAAAGGACCACTCTTAATTCTTTCCTAGAGTAGGATTTCTTTCAACAGACTGATTGTTTTTCCTGTAAGAGAGCTAGCATTAGCACCAACACTATTAACCAGCAAGTTGCACTAGTCTGTTTGCACAAAAAAAACCCCACCTTCTAGATTTGTTGTTGTTGGGTTTGTTTTAACAAGCTAAATACACTTGGACATATCCAAGGGCTTTATCAATCTAGAAAAAGCAAAATTATTAGAAATCTAAGCAGTTTCTGCATGTAAAGCCTTAGCGACTCTTTCAGTCCATTGATTGCTGCTGGGTCCTGGTATTCTAAATCTTCCCGTTAGACTCAGGTTATTTTCTAATAGAATAATAGAATTGCTAGGATTGGAGAAGACCTCTAATATCATCAAGTCCAATTGTTAACCTAACACTTCATGTTCACTGCTAAACCATATCCCCAGGTGTCACAACAACACATTTTTTGAACACTTTCACAGATGGTGATTTCACCACTTCCCTGGGAAGCCTGTTCCAAAGCTTGACCATCCTTTCAGTGAAGAAATTTTTCCTAATATCCAATCTAAACTTTGTCTGGTGCAACCTGAGGCCACTTTGCTCCTGGCCTCCCTTTCTGAAATGAGCTGTTTCATTCATCTCATGTCCTGAGCATCACTCTGGCTATAGGTCACATGGATATCACTCTCCACAGATAGTAGGGACTAAACCTTTCCAGGCTTGACACCTTCTCTACACAGTTGCTTGAGCATAACCCAGCCATCTGTAATCCTTACATACTCCCACATACCCTTATGAAGCATCTCTCATCTTTCCTCCATTCACTTAGTAAAGAGACAGGGGGAGAGAAGGACTAAGCACTAAGAGTATAACCCATTGATGTAGCTGTATTGTCACTCTGCATTAAGAGAGCAAACCCCTTACTACACCACTTGATGACTTAAAAGCATTTCAAAGCTCATTGAATTCAAAGCAAAGGATATTCTATATCATTAGAAACTATTCAAGAGGAGTCACCTGAGCTGCATAAAGGTTTGAGCTGGTTCCCTCTCCTTCTGAGGGCAGCTAGACACTGCATAGTTGTGTGGCAACTCCAGTGTCCAGTATCGTGGACTACTAAAAATCATAAGTCGAAGAACACCAAAAAGTAAGAGTTGCCAAAGGTTATGTTTGTTTGTGGGCTAGTTTTAAATAATGAACTCTAGTTGGTTTACAGGTTTCCTTCTCTGAATCTGTTAGATGCATTTTATTAATGCGGTTCAAGAACAAGAAAGCACCCTGCAAAAAATATTATAAAAACAGATGAAAAGACAAGAGTCTCCTGATCATGAAGAGACAGAACTTAAAAAGACATTTTCAATTTTTTTTTTAATTTTTAATTCAGAAAATAGCAAGCAACTAAACACTTGGACATTTTAAGAAGTGACCTGCTTTTTATGCACACAAGAAAGTTACTCTTCCTCAAATAATACACCAAGTCTGGCCATGTGCACACACCTTGTCCATTTAAATGAAAAATAAAATGAATTAGATTAAACCATGGCAGCTGAATCATACTTAACACTTGTGCAGAGTGAGACAGAAGGCATTAACTCTCAGTGTTAAGGCTGCTGTAGAAGGTTCATGTCAGTCATAGTTGGTCCCTACAAAAACAATTAATTAGGCATAATGCCATGAAAACAGATACAGAGGGCCATAAATGTATGACTAGTGCCATAGAAAAAAAGTTAAAATCTCACTCACACAGATTTTCATTTCCAGGCTTCTCCTGGCTTCCCTCTGTTCCATAAAAATCATTTTCAGAATAACCCCAAATTTCTGAGCCTATAGTATGTGTCCAGCCCTGTCGGCGAGACTGCCCCAACTTCTTAGAAGGCAGAACTTCTGGTATTTGTATCTTTTGGGTAAACTTTTCTAAACAGATTGCCTTGGGCCAGTAGCATTGGGAAGCCCTCCAGCACAGACCTGCAGAGCTGACTGCACGTAGTCCAGGAACTCTTGATGAAATCTGGGAGGAATTTCTATAGATTGCTTCTTCTACCTGCTGCATATATATGAAGCACAATTACTCCCAGGGAAACAGCTCTCCACTCTTGCAAATTTTGACATGCTACAGATTAACTATTCAGCTGTTATTCAAAGTGTTTTAGAGACGTGTGAAGCCATGGCATGTCATAAGGGCCACCACACCACTGTGTTCATCATCAGCTTTTCAGTTCCAAGTTAAATTTTGGTTGGATGATGGAATGAATTTCAAGCAGCTAAATGATTTGGAAAAAAAAAAGCAGCTAAGTACTTGCACATGTATTTTTAAAAGGATGCATTTTTCCTTTTGAACTCAAATTTCAGTGTGTGAAAACGTAGCTTGGACTATTTGCATCAAGGTGTAATAGAGGTTGGTAAACACACTGTGCTAGTGTGCCACAATTCAAGATAAACACAAACCTCCTGTTTCTCCTGTTTAACTGTAAGGCAAAAAGTGAGATCAGCATTCCACACTGAGTAATGTGTTACTATGGTGAAAACCTAGTGCTGTAAAGAAATTTACAGCAAGTCAAAAATTTATCAAACTAAAATTACATTAAAAAAAGGTGTTAAATGTGCACTAAAACTCCTGAGGCAGTAGTCTCAAATAACAAGGTTCTGTTGCAATAAATATTTAATAAGCAAAGCAAGAACAAAATAATCACGAACAAATATTCTCAAAGTACCCTTCAACAGGGGTACATACAACAAGCAAAATCTCATTTATACCTGAGTACTGTTCAAAGTACACAAAAGATCTTATATATACCTTTAATCCACCTTATTCCATATATACTATGAGTATGTACAGCATACAATTTACATGGGTTCTTATGCACCAGCCCTGCAAGTTATTCAGTACAAATTAGTACCTGGGACAAGAGTAGTTATTTTACTGATGTAAATTCAGCACATTAAACACAACTATACAGCCAGCTGCAGCAGCTGATGCTCTGGTGCATGAACTACAGAAATGGGTCAGCTTTAAGAGGAAAACACTAGTTCTTGGAGGACATAAATAATGAACTTCCTCTTGGGGTGAGACCCCTTTGCAGACACAAAGCCAATGTGGATTTTCTTAACAGGAATCTTGTTTACTATGAGAGCCAGAAAAAGGAACAGCCAATGGCCCAGCATCCCTGTCTGCAGGCAGAGAGATGCTTTCTATCACACTTACATGAGACACAGTGCAAAGGGGTAGAAGGCGTGGATGGAGCTATGACAGCACTCATGTCACAGCCCTGGCAGCAGGGGTACACCATGCTAGCTGGGAAGGGAAGGCTGCAACAAACAGTGACCCCTGGCAGCTTTGTGTGACAGTGAGAAGATGAAGAAAGCCACTGGGACTCACACATGCTGATCAGCACATTACAAACTGACAACCCTGTCCAAAGATTTCAGGATGCAGTTAAGTTACCTATGTTTAAAAAGAAGACATTCACTATGAAGAAATTTCTTATAATTTATGTATTTTATGTTCAAATATATTTAAATACATTCACTCATAACACTAATTATTTTGGGGCAAAAGGAAGAGGATAAAACCAGCATATATTACGATAACTGCTATGTAAATTTTTTTCCTTTCAAAATCTGTGTATGTATTAATATCAGCTGTTCCATCTCTTCACAGCTACTTACTACATCTTACCATGTAGTGTCTGATGCAATCTGTAAGTGGAAAGCTGAAAAACCTCCATAAGGGATTCTTTGCTCCTATGTCATGGGTACTCTGTCTTTCCTAACCCATGAGCTCAAGTTCACAGGCAAGCTCTTGTTTATTTTAGTGTTAGGCAGTGTGAGGGTAGCTGTATATTTGGTCCTGTTTCCTGCTCTCCTATCTGCAGCTTGCAGATATTCCAGTTCTCTGGATTTTTAAAAAGAGGCAAGAAAAAACACTGGAAGACCCATTACTGCAGCATGTGAGATACAAGGAGAAGATGTGCAACTGGGTTTGTTCAGCATTAAGACAGGAAGGCTAATGAGAGACCTTGCTGTGGTCTATAGTCCCCTAAGAGGAGGGCATGAGGAAGATGGAACCAGACTCTCCTCAAAGGTGTAGAGAGTGAGAAAGATTGATCACAAGATACAACACAGAAAATTATGACAGAATAAAAAAAATTAAATTCACCATGAAGGTGGTTAACTGGAACAGGTTTCCCAGAGACTTTGTGGAATCTCCATCCTTGGACATGCTCAAAACTCAACAGGATGAGGTTAAGCTAGCTGCTGTGTGACTGGCCTGTTCTCAGTGGAAGGTTGGATGTGAGGCACTCTGAAGCCCCTTACCCTCAGGTGACTGTGAGCAGAAGTCCTGACTCCTCTGACAGGTCAAACACTACTTGCAGACCTGCTTCCCACAAAATGCTAGGCATTGTTTGGAGGGAAGAGTTTCTTAGCTTTCTGAGTGAAATCTACACAGCAGTACTCTGAATCCCAAAGCAGACTGTATGCATGAGATCCAGAGAGCATCAGCCCCATCAGTTTCCAGAGGAAGTACAGTCCCATGTAAACTTAACTTCACAGACCTGAGCTGATTTACAAAGCTGCACAGCTTGTAGAGAGCAGTAAATGTAATCTGAATGTAAATATGATGGCTTATCTTTCCAGTATCTTTGCCCATCAAAGTAAGTTCTTTTCTCATTTGGGAACAAAGTATAGGCCAGTTGTAAAATCAGTTAAATGTCTGTCCTTGATCACTTTCTCTCCCTAAACTGATGAGCATATAAATTAGGTGAATTATTATTTTCCAGTTCTGATTTCTTTGACTGGGCAGCATTTCATCTGAACCTCCAGGGATCTCATTCAACTACCTTCCCACAAATGCAGCATCCTTTGATCCCAGTACCTTGTCTTCTGACCCCTTCTCAATCCCAGCTGCAGAAGCAGCCACATGTGATACCTGCAGCTGGTGGGGAAAGAAGAGTTTTCCACAGACACTCTAAAGGACAGCTGCCAGGTGCATGAGGCAGCACTGTGGGTATGGATGCATTGTGTATCTATCTGTACAGGCCATAAAAGCAGTAAAAAAACCCCCAGTCAGTTGTTTAAACAGTCTGAATGCCCACTTTTGCAAAATTGGTTCTGCACTTTGAGCCAAGACAGTGTCAGCCACGAAGAATGCAAAAAAGTTGCCTGTGCTAACAAAATGATCTTCTTGTTTCCTGGTTTCCTTCATAAATGCACACAGAAGAAATTGTTCTGCACTATGTAACAGCCACATTTGAGACAGAGCAGCAGTCTTTATTTCCAATTTGCTTTTATGTCAGTCCCCACCCTGCCCAAATGCTGCCAACCATTATCATATTAACAGCAGGTTTGAAAAACATTTTTCCTTTCCAGGTCAGAGATATTCAGTCCAGTCTAACATGATATGGTTGAAGTTTCACAGTGTTCTCCTGTCACGTGTCAGATTAATTAACTCAGCCTTGATTAATTAAAACTAGAAGTTTCTTTTATTCAACCATCTAAAATACCAAATTCCACTGATTTCCTGCAGAGATACACAGGCACAACAATTCCCACTGCAATCTTTCATTATTCTTTACAGAGATACTGTGCCATATTCCATATTCCCTCTAGAATTTTACTGATGTGGCTGTACTGACATTGGTAAAATTATTCTTGATTTACTTTGGCACAAAAGAGATCAGCATCATGCCTATTGGGATAAGATAGTTCCTCCCCATGGTCATATTTACCTTACTTAAGACTACCAAAAAAAATGTATTTCTCAGACAGCTTCAATATACCATCCTTTCTCATTGAAAATAAAAACAACAAGAAAAATAAAAAAAAAATTACAGTCTGTTGCATTTTGTGGTTACCTGGAAGAATGAGAGCAGTATAAATCCAGCTAAATACAGAGATATCTCTGATGTTCAGTTTTACATGTACACACAATGTTCTTTATCCAATGCTGCTCTAGAAATAGACAGTAATGAAAAAACAGTCTTTCCTCAAAAAAGGGAGGCAGCTTTCATTAAAAATTGAGAAAGCAATTGAAAGGAAAACAGTTTAAGCTGTTGCCACTTCTCATGTTACTCCACATTTCACGTGTGTTCATGAGTTCTGGTAAAAATCCGCAGATCCTCTAGAAGAGACCAACAAGAATTGCTGTCTTTGGCTTGTGGTGTTTCATCAGCTGAAACTAATAGGAAGGCTGGGAAAAAACAACTGAAAAAGAGGCATGTGATAAATGAAGATTGTCAAGGATAGGCAAGCAAGTGACAGAAGCTGCCTCACTAAGAAAGAAAGATGAATGCTTCAGAAGACTCTCTTTTCACTTTGGTAAATATCTTCCTCTCTATTACTGTTTAACATATCGAGATCAGTACTATCTGAAAAACTTATTGGCCTTTTGGAAGCCAATTAGCATTAATGAATAACCACATTACTTCTCATGCATGTCAGTTTTGGAAATTAAGTGTACATCCTTAGGGTGCTCAGGCACCAGCGTGGCAAGAACAACACAAGACCTCAAAATGAGTAGAAACTGTAATATTTGAAATAATATTGGAGTAATGCCTCAAGTTAATGTTTCAGCAGGCTGTGTGGAAGAGTGGCAGAGCTTGTGTGGATGCAAGGAAAGTTTGTTTAGCCACAAAACTTGTCCAGTAGTTCTGTTCTTTCTGCATTAGTTTGCAGCCATAACGTCTGCTAATTAATCTACCAACTACGAGTTACACGATGCAGCCAAGAAGTCTTAAAGGAAATACTCCCAGGCCTTTCCTAGTGAAGACTTCCACCTATATTAATATGAATACTTTGCACAGAGAGCTTGCAAATGGGGTGCAAAAAGTTAAGCAGAGTCTCTGCTAGCCCCTCATCCTGATATAACAACTGGACATGAAGAGCACTGATTTAGCTCCACGTGTGCTACACTGACCCATGAGCTTTAAAGACATGCAGAATACAAATTTAATTAGGATTCACCTGTGCTGTAGCCAAAAAAACTTCGGCAGCTGAAAAACCTCCTTCGAATTAAAATAAGGAAAGAGGATTTCCCCTCTCCTCTCATAAAAGAGGCATTATTTTCTACTCTTTTATGGTGACCAAGCCTTCCCCATGCTATCAGGGTGTGCTTTCTAGGGTTTACTTTTCCTGTAACTTGAAATCTATTTTAATTCATTCTTCAATGAATCTGAGGCTCTTATGTGCTCACTTGACTCTGGACTTTACAAATACCCCACAAAATATCATTGTACCTAAAATCAAATCAGGAGTACTGGCAACAGTGAAAAAATGCAAAGCAAAATACTCATCAGCAAAAATCCATCTTTTCTGAGAAGGTGTTTATGGACATCTCTTATGGAGATCTCTTCTTGTCTTACAATACCCCCTTAAGTTAATTTTGCATTACAGTTATTGCCTACTGGCAGATTGGGCTGATCTGGCACAGTGTATGACCCCAAAAGATCATCAGTGGCCATTCCCCAGATCCTAAGGCCCTCTCTGCATACTGCAGCAGAGACTGAAATGGATGTCAGAGGCAACTGGATGCCAGAAAATAGAAATAGTTTTGTGGGTCTACCAAAATACTAATGTCAGCTCTGGTTCTTTTGCTCCATTGCACTCAGGGTAAAGCGACACTACTGATGTTTATAAATCTTCCACTTCTACCTGTGGTTTTTTTAAGGCATCAAGATCAAGGCAGAGTTGAATTAAAGGCACAAGGCAGGGTTGAGTTAAAGGCACCAGGTAGAGCTGCATTAAACACATTAACATATTTTCAGCTATGTCCCCTACACCCTGCCCTAAAGAGGTACAGTTTCAGTACAGATAGGGACTGATGCATGCCTGAGAAAGGGGATTAATCTACCAAGTTTATTCCCTTTAAACGAACTACTTTCAGGAGTACACTGAAAGAATAATTCTTAAATCAATATCTGAAATCAAGATCTGTGTTCAGGAGGTGCTTACCCCTTTTTTCATGCTCTTCTCTAGAGATCTGTAGGACATATGGTTCAAAGGACCTAAACCTCATTTCTCTAGAATAGAAAGCTGTGTCCTTGGATTTATTGCTATCACAGTATGCATATAACCTCCACTCCTGTTTTCTGAAGCTCAGCTTGACCATCGGTTATAAGACCTGTGGTAACTTATATGGACAATGATTTGCCATCAAATATGCTTAAAATTAGACATGGCAGGAAAAAAAAGAAAACAGTTTATGAGAACGTTTTACCTGTATTTTTGGGGAACAAATGTTTACAACTTTTCAGACTGATTTTGCTGAAAGTCAGAAGAGTAATCTTATTTGCAAATATATTGATGCAAACTAATTATATCTCTCAAATGAAAACTTGCATAGACATTCAGGTTCAAGAGCTCAGGTGTAGCAGCTGTGGTCACTTAATTTCTTCAGACACAATTCTAATGAAAGAGATTAATTTTAAAATATGCAATATGGACAAAGATGCAGCAATTCACCCTACATTTAAAACAATTCCTGATCAGCATTGCTAATTATGAAATCCCAGCAGAACAAAAAATATGATAGCTTACAGCACTATCAGAAATCTGAAAACCAGCAAATTCCAAACACTCCAAACAGAAAGTCTTAAGAAGTCCCAGTGCAACAAATCTGTTCCATATGAAAGCTTTACAGCTCTTGTTCAAAGCCTCAACAAATGCAAATATCATCACTGCATATAGACCCTGAGCTGATGTAATTTGCCATAGCTCCATGGAAGTCAATGATGATACATTGATTTCCACTAATGAGGGTCTGACCTAAAAAATGTTGCATTCATTTACCAAAGAAATGTTTCTTTCCCTTGCCCCTTTCAAACTTTATTTAGCTTTTCTCCAGGGGAGCAGAAGTGCTGAATTAACGTGTAAGTACATTCAGCATCTACACTCTGAGCCAAGCAGATCATAAGAGCAAGGAGGACATAAGAAATTCACCATTGTGTCTCGACTTAGTATAGATTGAGATAATCATTGTCACAGAGATGAAGAAAGCACAAGTGAGAAGGGATTCTGATAAAGTTTTCAGTTGCCTAGAAAACCCATGGCAGTAATTGGGAAACAAGTTAGGAAGTTTTATGACTCCAGATACAAATCAAGTTATTAGTATTCAGGAAGAAAGAACAGTAGAAAAGCATTTGCTTGGCTTATTCCTCTAAAAGGTTTTCCTGAAGAAAACTGGAGAGAAACAAGGTAGATTGGAATAAGAGAAATAATTTAAAGCATATCCTGCTGTTTTAGCAGTAGTTTTTTTAGTCCTATCAAAGTGCTATGTTTTTTTCTGATATACTGTAAGAACGGAAGTATAACTTTTCTTAAGAAGAGTGATGAGTGACCCAGTTTTTGAGGTAGCATTCATATCGTTATCCTCTGGGTTTTATGTTTAAAAGATTATCTTGACATTAGGAAAGAAGCTTTTCTGTATTTTTCCCCAGTTAAATTTTGAACTCTACGCTTACAGAGAAAGCTAAGCTGATAAGAGAGAAGAAAAAAGGTTTCAAACAAGAGTTCCATTAAAAAAACCCCAAACATTTTAAAGACACAAATTTCTGAAATTTCTTTTAGTAAAAAAAGAGTAAAAAAGAGAAGCACTTGTTGGATGACTTATTTGACACTATTCTCCATCTAGAACTCAAAACACAGTGAGGCTCCTTAGGTTGCAACAATTTTAAGTAGGACATTTATTCTCCCCACTGAAGAGAGCAAAGCCCCAGGCACCCGGTGTACTTTCCTGCCACTTGTCAGAAGTATTTGCTTTGTTTGGTTTAGAAGCTGAGAATCTACCATGGCTGAGAGTCATGACTATGACTATTTAAAGAAACCGTTTTATTCTTGCACCTTGATAGAACTGGAACCCACACCATGGTCAGATCAACGAGTTTCTTTCATTACAAAAATTCTTTCACCAGTGTCACAGGCAAAAAAACTTTTATTATTCAAGAAAGTAACATATAAAAGTTATCTATGCAAAAAAAACCCCAAAACCCCCCAAAACCCAACCCAACAACAAAATTTGCCTGTCCAGGCAACAGTTAAAAAAACATACCTGTACCCATTTTTCTCATATACTTTTCTTTCTTGATCAATAATGCTAAGAAGCATCATGTTTTACTTTGTCGGTGATCAAAATCTGGCTGGGTGTGAGATTTGAATGAGTTATTGGTTGCCAAGTCAGGTAAACAAATTCAGCCTCATTTCAGTGTTTCAAAGGTCCTAGTTGTTTGCTAGTTGAATACCTTTTATACAAGGATGGCACATTCCAGAGCTATTTTTCTTTTAGTTCTATTACATGCCTACATCATCTGCTGTGCTCATCATGTAGATTCTGTGTGGCTTATTGCAGTGTTTACAACCTGCAGAGTTTCACCTGAAACATACCACAAACAGCCAGAAGGAAACTTGTACCCTTCATTTCTCTATGAGAGTAACTCAGACATGTAATGTTACTGTGATATCTTTATAGTTTTGAAATGTAAAATGCTGATCATATAATCAGCATTTTCGATTCTACATAATTATAGTTATTTTGTAACATAACCAGAATGTAAACACAAAAGAAATGTGATTGCAGTTTTCTCCAACAGCTAGTAAAAACACTGCTTTAAACTTAAACCCACAAACCCACTGTCACTCCTTATGCTAGTGGTGCCTGGAAGAGTAGAAAACAGTCCTAAAGCATTGTTGTTTTATAGAATGTATCGATTAGACAGTTGACTGAAGCTAGAAATTTCAGAGTTCAAACAGTAGAACATCCCGAGTGATATAAGAAGGTTTCACGTATTGTCAGTGGAACAAAGGACCACAGAGCATTTGCACAAAGTGTTTTTGATATCAATAGGCTGAATTGTCACAGCTATGAATCATCATAAAAAAAGCACTGTAGAAGCAATACAAAACTTTGTAAGACATTCTTTAGTGAATCATAGGTTTTAAAAAAACCAACAACTAAACCCCAAACCATTTAACTTCTTTTAACTGCTTTTTTTCACCTATCAGAATAATATTACGCAACACGCAAAATCAATTTTTACATTTTAGTGCCTTATTGTGCATCCCTTCAAAAGAAAAAGAATTGTTCTCTTTTCCTTTAAGGTAGCTATGAATATTTGAGAAAACATCAAGACTAAAAACATCCCATCATTTCTTTCAACATGCTTGCTGGCTTGATATGATTTAAAGATTAGCATTCACTGAATTGCTTCTTTTTGCTTTTTTTTGGTGATAATTCAATTAATATCACTTGCATTTTATCTATATTTTTGTTATATTCTCTGAACATGCTTTCAGATCTCCAGAAGGCAGATAAATATTAGGGAAACTGTATTGTAGTTATTTTGGCTTTTCTCATCAGGAAGAAAACAGACACTTTTGTGTGAAACAGGTAGGCTCCAGAAACACAGCACATCAAACTTACCATGGTGAAGTGAAATGTGACTTGTATAGATAATTCAGACAAATTTTGTGCTCTTTACCCATATGTAATCTTCTGCTTTGCCCACCACTCAAGCTGCACCAAACAAGAAATGGATTTATACACATTTTTAAAAGGAGATGAGGCTCCAAAGAGACTGAGTGGCATGAAACAGAGCTGTGTGTTGGCACTGACATAC
>NW_008655379.1:66314-78771 GCF_000695815.1 Acanthisitta chloris | reverse complement strand
GGTATATCTATAGTTGCATGCAGGACCCCAAGGATTTCTTCCCCATTGTCCCATGGGAAACCTCAGTTCCAAGACCAGCTGTTAGAAACACTCAGCTTTGCAAGTTTGGTTTGTCTAATATGATGCTTGCAAAAGGGACAGAACCAAATGGTGAAATTAAGCAATGAAAATTTTTCCATTGTTGAATTTTTCTTCTTTTAATAAACTGGGATCTATTTTTCTCATGAAAATTGCAGAAGCTTTGCAGCAGTAAATACTATATAAGACAACATGTATTTCTTATTCATGAATCTGATGGGAGTTTTTGCATGATCTCATTTAGCTCTACAAAGCAATTTAAACAATAGTACAGACTTCATGAAATTAGCTGGCAGATAGCTACTTCTTGTTTCTCTTGTTCTGGACCACCTTATCAAAAATTCATAGCAAGGAATCCATAACCTGATAGCTTTTAAAAGACCGATGGCAACAATATGGGTTTCCAATGGAATCTGAAAACATATTAAGATGAATTCTTCAAACTTGTAATGTGATAAGCGTAAAAACTCAAAATCTATGATGACAGTTAATCATCTAAAACAAGGGAGTCCATTTCCTAAACAAGGCACCTCCCTGAACTGAACTGCCTTTTCAAGCTTTAAGCTTAGAGCACTAAAGACTAATTAAAAACATTATCTCTGTGAAAGATGATTTTGATACATCTTTAACATCCCTTGTGCCTTCTTATGCAATACTTGGCAAGTGCTGTTGCATATTTAGAAAACAATAAATACAGTATAGAAAGCCAGCTCTGAAGGGATAGATATATACCTTTTTTTGGGATGTTTTGCATTTCTGACCTATTCCTAGAGAAAAATACCACTTACTGTAAAAATTTATATTCTATCTGTACATGTGTGTAATTGTAAATTAGTATTAGTTCAAAAATTGCTCTTTAACTGTTGACTAGTAGCTGTGAGTTCGCCCAATAACACCGAAATCTATGATATTTTCAGAATATGTATAATTATTCTTATACAAAACTCTAAAGATTAAACATTGGTGAAAAAATGTTTAGAGTTCAAGAATTACCTGTGTGAATAAAGTCTTTGGTCTTTGGTCAACATCCATACCAAGAAGCTCCTGCACTGGGAACACACACATATGTGCCAAGCTCAGTCATATAAGAAATAAACTACAACAAACCTACAAGTGAGTGGGCACTGAGGAAGAAAGGGGAAACAAACTTACAAGGTGTGATGAAATAAAAGGTCTTGGAAAATACATTGAGACCAGAAAAAAACAAAGAGAAAATTGAAACAGGCATGTTTCAATTCAATGCATAGGCAGGCATGTTGAAATTAATTTTACAATTATTTCCTCCACAAATCATAGTTACCTTTAACACAAATCTGAACTGAAATTAACTCTCCATTGCATTAGCTGACAGATGTATTTTTCTTGATTCTCCTATCTAAAGAACAAGTCTCCTATATCTGTGAAACACATTTTCCCACCAAGTCCAGATAAACTCTTCTGATTTCTTGGCAATGCAGCTCCTCTGCTTGATGAGGAAAGGCTGAAACTTCAGCTGAGGTTTCACATCACATTCAAGGAGATGAATGCTGATGGTGAGCATGTGCCCTGGGAGGTGTGTGAGGGCCACACTGTGCAATCTGACAGATGTTACTGCTTTGCAGAACAGTCAGATCAGCAGAAAGCAGTCTCAGCTCTCCTGACTTACGCATGCAGTGTTCATAGTAATGGGACCAGTATTAGTCCCTTGTCATCTTTCTCTGGATTTCTAAGGACTCTTAACTGATTCTGTTGCCATATCTCTTCAAGATGAAACAACCAGCAAAACTCTGATGTGGCTTCCAGGAATTAAAACCTGCAGAAGGTTAAGGGGCTTGTCTAAGCAGATGGTA
The DNA here is from genome assembly GCF_000695815.1 of Acanthisitta chloris. NCBI lineage: Eukaryota > Metazoa > Chordata > Aves > Passeriformes > Acanthisittidae > Acanthisitta > Acanthisitta chloris. The sequence continues at coordinate 76,864 of NW_008655379.1, read as the reverse complement.
CAGACAGAAATCTCATAGAATCACAGAATATTCAGAGTTGGAAGAGACCCATGAGGAACATCAAATCCAACTCTTGGCCCTGCACAGGACATCCCTGAGAATCACACCATGTGCTTGAGAGCATTGTCCAAGCATTTCTTGAACTCTGTCAGTCTTGGTGCCATAACCACTTCCCTAGGGAGCCCGTTCTAGTGCCCAACCACCATTTTCTAATATCTAATCCTTTGCCCCATTTTTTTGTATAAAGACAATTTTGGAGTTGTATGTGTTGGATAACATGACATAGAAACTTTTGACCTGGCTTGAGGAGCAGTTTAGCCATGGCCATGCTTTCAGGTTTTCTCAGCAGAACCTATTTGTTTAGGCACAAATGTGCTGTTTTGCCTCATGTCCTCCAAATTGCTCACAGTGAATGCATTGTCTCAATCCAAGGGGACCAACATCACATATAACTTCTCTACCTTTTTTCTCCATCACTGTTCTTCAGCATAGTCTTAGGTACTTGTGATCAGAATTAAGCCAAAGAGAAGAGTACACTCTTACCTAAAAGTAATAGGCAACCTTTCAATGGTCTTTGTTCTTTCCTTCCTCTATTTTCCTCTAGGAATATAGAAGCCAAGCACACTTTTCCCCCAGAGCTCTTGTTAGTCAAATGCTGGGTGACACGACATCCAATATTTTTGAAGGCTAAGTGCTGAGATTTGCAGGTCAGAGAACACTCAAACCTCACAAATGCAATGAAACCTTGTAAGTATGTAGGGAATTTTTAAAACTGACAAAAATGATTTAGTTTTGGGTTTTGTTTTTTTTTTACTTGGCTAGCTTATTTAGAATAAAATGCAATTTTTCCCTTATGTTTAATGGATTTCTTTTTTCCTTCAGCAATATCTCTCAATAATATAGCACTTCTCACAAATTGACATCTAATAACTTCTGTTTAAGAAGGCTGAGTTTTATTAGTAATTTCTATTGGCTCTGGAAAAAAAGGCACAGCCTGTTAGCTCTAAAAGACAAGGCCTATTCCCTCTGGAGTTTGATACCAGATGAAGCCTTGCAGGAAATCTTTAATAGACAACATTAGAGCAGACCGAGCAGCTATGAAGGGGATATTGTTACACCAGTGCTGATGCTTTTGACTGCTGTTAACACCTACTGGTATCTCTCTATGACATCTGTATTAAGCCTTTGACTAATGAACTATTGACAATAAGGAAAGCATACACGCCTAGTTCATCTGGGCACCTACATGTGGATGCCTAAATTTAGTTGTTTGACAGATGACGTGAATTGCTTTCCAGAGTATCAGTATGGATGTCCAAAAGTTATACACAGCTTTCAGTCTCAAGAATACATAAACTCTATATCCACCTATAGTCATCAAGTTGATGATAAAAGTTAAAAAGAAACTCCTAAAACACTCAATTTCTCCTTGCTATCTAAACTTCGTTAGGCATAAATGCATCAATGTCTATGACCTGGAGGGAGAAAAGTCCCAGACTACAAAGGTTTGGAAAGTCAGGGCAATCAAACAGGGCTATAAAGACAGGGCTCTCTGGTTTAAGCAAGGAAGGCCATTATACAAACACTCATAGTAATTGCATCGTGCTACTGGGTAGAATGACAGAACTGTTCAGTTTACTGTCTTCTACTAGCCTTTCAGCTATGTTATTATAAAAGCAGAGCTAGCAATTTCACTTTTATCTTGCATATATTTATTCAGTCACAATCCACTATTTAAAAAAATCATAAAATCTTAGTCTGGTTTGGGTTGGAAGGGACCTTAAAGATCACTTAGTTCCAATCCCCCTGTCATGGGCAGGGACACATCCTACTTGACCATGTTGCTAATGCCTCGTTCAAACCTGGTGCTGAACACTGCCAGGAATGGACATCCACAGCTTCTCTGGGTAACCTGTTCAGTGGCCTACCACCCTCACAGTAAAGAATTTCTTCTGCATATCTAACATAACTTTTCCCTCTTTCAGTTTGAACCCACTACTCCTTGTCCTATTACTACAGTTCCTGATGAAGGGGTAAAAAAAATTTATGAATCCCATGCTAGCAAGTCCTGTGCCCTTATGCAGTAGGGAACTTGCCTTTTTCTTGTATCTATAACTCAAGGTATTAGAGTCCCCAGGAAATGAGCTGCTCTCAGTTAATACTGCAATAGATAGAGCCCTGTAAAGCTAACACAACATGAGAAAGGAAATTATCCCAAGGGAGAAAATCATATGGCAGAGTCAGGCTGTTCTGCTGACTGCTATCCTTTCAGCCAGCATAGAGATAAACAGGCCATACCTGGAAAAAAGTGATACAATGTGGTGCCAGCACCACATCTCTAGTTGCCTCATCAAGACTGTCTGACACCAATGTTAAAACCTTAAACTGCTGCTGCACACAGAGTCTGATTTTCTATCTGGAGCATTGGCTGTGCCAGGTGGATGCACCTGGTCATTTACTCCTTGCATAGGACAGATACATTTCTTCCTGCCACCATGTGTTTGTGCAGCTTTGTCAGTGATAGTGCTGACTCAGCACTTCTGTTTGTGGATCTACTCAAACTGCTAAAACTCAAATGGGAGAATGTACATTTCAAAATACACTAACTCACAGAGATATCTCTTTCTTGAAATATCACTGATTTCAAGTCTGCACTTTCCTTTGCCTCTGCTCCTATAGACAGTACGTGACAAGCTCTGGGACAGTGATTGCAATCCCTGACAAAAACAGCAGGATTGTTATCTGTCCTTCAACAGCAAACTGCCAGCTGGAGCCTGTTTAAGCTTGTGAAATGTGCAAGATAATTCACTCATCAAATTTTTGTTTCCAAATTTCTCTGGGAAAAACTTTTCTTCACTTCTTTTATCATTCTAATGTTTTAATTCAGTGATGAAGCTTCTCCAGACAAAGGAGGAAGTATGGCAATTTTCATTTTAGTCCGTTAACTACATATATTACTTCTACCTTATCAACAAATATCTGTCACGTTGCACAATCATGGGTTAATCTATGCAGCAGCCAACACAGGAGGTTATACAGTCATTTTTAGCACTCTACAGATATGTGTTTTCCATTATTACTGTACTCAGAAAGCTTTTCTCCCAGTGGGGGGCTTCTAATGTGGTATTTAGCTTGAATCCTAATGCAGCTAAGCATCAAATCCATGCACATGGACTCAAGGGCAACTGTAAATAATGTAAAAATAGATCAATACTAACCTTGAATTGTTTATGTGTAATTCTCACGGAGCTCTTATGATTTCAGCCACATCCTGTGCCATAGGTTCTGGCTGGCTGCTCTTTCCCAGTTGTGGCAGGGTCTTCAGAAGTATGCAACATCAGCATTGCTTTTACACATCATATGTAAAATATATGAAGAATTGCATTCACTCTCTCTAAATATATATATGGATATGTAGGATGTATTCTTAAGAATATATTTTTTTCTAGAGAAAAATCCATTTAAAGATGTAACATAACTTCAGTATTGCTCACTATTGTGGGGCTTTCTGATTCTATTAGGTGATCTTGCTTTATTTATTCAGTCTTTCAAGAATAAGCAACCTCAGAAAACAACTGTGATTTGTTTTAAATCTTAAAAGAAGTAAACTGTGTTTCTATATTGTTCATGTTATGTCTTTAGACTGTATTTGTGCATGCATATTCTATGCTATAAAAAAGTTGACCATTCATTGAAAAAATATTTGAATCCCCTGTTGGACCCCATTAAATAATAGTAAACATTTAGTTCTTAAAGCAAGCATTTTTCTTTTAAATCTAGAACATGAACAAATGTCTTTAATTACCTTCTAAAGGTGTTCTATTTACTAATCATTCTGAATTATGCAGCTTTCTGGACAATAAAATGTCATCATTCTCCTCCCTTCTTCACCCATTCTGTTTATCTGTTGTGATTTTTCTTTTGTTTTTCTCCTCACCAGTTCCTTTTAGAAATACCAACCAAAAAAAAGCTGCTTTTTCAAACACCAAAATAAGTTTGATATTGAGGAAAACAGCTTCTTGCAGGGTCCTAGCAGTATATTTTGCTCATTAGAAAGTAGCAGACAGATTGCTGATGAAAATTCTAATAAGTAATATTAAAGCATTAATACCATGAGCTCAGGGTTTTGTACAACACAGCAAACCTTATGCTACAGAGCTTGGGATCTCTTCCCAGCTGTCAGCTGACAGCATCCCTAGGTTCCTGTTAATTGGTGACACACCAAGGCAAACAAGTCAGCTAATTCCAGAACAGGGAACTGATTAACTTTGGGTATATATACATATTTATAAAGAGAGTGTTGCTTTTGTCTTAATACTCAAAAATAGGTTTAGTTTTTAAAACCAAGAGAGTGTTGCTTTTGTCTTAATACTAAAAAATAGGTTTAGTTTTTAAAAATTGTGAATTACAAAATTATTAATGGCACAAAAAAACCCAATCCAGTACTAATTCTTTCAACTATTACAAAATTATTAATGGCACAAAAAAAACCAATCCAGGACTAATTCTTTCAACTGAATGTTTCCAAATTGTATTGATGTCAAAAAGAAAGAATGTATATATATGCAGAAAACTATAATTCCTGTTTACTCATAAAAGCATAAAAATTATCTATTCTATGAAAAGACAGAGATTTTGCAACAATATAACATGTTCTGTACTTTGGTCCTGAAAAATTACATTACAGTAGACTAGTTTTTCACTTTTTACCTCTTTAAATTCATACACTTCTATCAGAAAGCCATAAACTGAACAAATCACATCTTTTTAGATCTATAACTTCACAAAGTATTTCCTTTGATTTTCTTTAGTGTAAATATGAATGATCTGGTCAGCAGGTGCCACTCTCCTCTGCCGTGTACACTGAGAAATATCTTGATTCCACAATCAAATCTAATGTTTGGAGGGTTCAAGGTCCTTTTGAGCAGTCAGGAATGCAGTTCTATTTTACAACCAGAATTGTGTGATTTGATAAAGAAAGAAAACTGAAAAAATCAAAGAGCTGGAAAAGTAAAGCAATGTTGATAGGCATGCTGCAGGGTGATGGCATTAGAAGCTGTAGATGGTGTAGACAAGCATAAAGCAGCTTCTGATATATTTGTCTCCCATCCATGCCTGATCCTCTTACAAACCAAATGTGCAACTTTGGATAGGCCCATGTAAGGGTCATCCTTTTTTATGACCATGCTGAAAGCAACTGTGGTCTATTTTGAATATAACAATATTGAATAACAGAAGCATAAAGTGTTCTGAGACAAGAGGCTGGAGCCCCATATCTGTTTAATAGCAAGAGTGTCTTCAGTTTTAGGCCAGAAAGAAATCTCTTGTGTTTGTTCTTCTTCTAGCCCCATCACTTCTGCTTTCTTGGCTTCAGTGTGGCCCAGTTACAAGAGAGAGCTGGAAGATGCTGATGTGCTCTCCTGGTGAGGGGACCTGTGATTTTAAACTCCCTGAAGATGGGAATGGCTTTGAGATTTGGCCTCCCACTTCTTAGCTCAAGTCGATAGAACACATCTATGTTTACAAGTATCAGCAATAGGATGTGCTGATACATGGACAACAATCACTAGCATCTTTATTTTTGAGAAAAAAATAATCAGACCCTATTTTCTTCTCAAAAATGGACAATAGTGTTTTAATCTGTAATTTGTCCTATGTTTTATGGTCAGATTCTCTATACATTTATTAATGTGTCTTATCACTGAAAAGTCAATCAGCTTGACCACAACTAGCCTACAAGATTGGGGACATTATCTTTTATTAGTTTAGGACTGAAGACCTTATTCTAGGGCTCCCTCTCCCCCACTTCCTTTATAATTTAGAGCAACTCCATACTAGCAAACAAACTTTCTGCACCAAGTCCTTGCGACCGTGAGTGTTGAAACAACTTTCCTTTTAAGAGGTTTTCTTATTGGTAAAATGCTATATCTGGCAATTATTTTTAAGCACTTGTTTTTCCTTTTTTTTTCCTCCCAAAACAAGTCTTAATTTTATGTGAACAATTCCCTTCCTGGAGATCATTACATCCCTTCTGAACACTGTCCACACTCATTAAATTGAGCCATTATATAGCACAGCACACTGCTGTGGCTGCAGGCAGGAGAAGGAATCCTAAAATACAAGTATTCAAGTATTAAAAAATGATATGCAATATTTTCTGGTTCCTGAATTAGCAAATCAACAGAGGAAAGGCTTATGCTTATATAAAGTATTTCAGCTTGAGTGTGACAACACTAATTATCCTCTGTAACATGCTGATTTATAATTATGAAATCAGTAATTTAATTGGCATCTAATGCAGTAAAAACATTCCTGCCAGTGTCATTATCTAAGTGCTGGTGCTTGATGCTTTCAAACTTAGTTAAGCTGTCAAAAAACATTATTCTGTTAAATGCTTATTACCTGCAAAACTGATAACTATTTGACAAAAATGTTTTAAAAAGTGCTACTAGATGACCAATGAAGGTACTATCTACACATTTCAGACAAACCAGCCAAGCTCACTGCTGGCCATCAGACATATCTTACTGTTCACAGAAATATCATCTATACTCCTTGGGAAGAGAAGCTGCCCCTGAATCCCATGATTGATATTTGGATTACTGATTCTGTCAATCTGACTGTCAGAGCTTAATTTTTGGATGCAATTGCATGTTGGCATCCCTGTGTTTGTAGGTTTTTGATGGGGTAGTATAAACTACAGATTAATGTAGCACCCACCCAAAGATGAGAGTAGCTACTTGAATGAAGCAAAATAAGCAGTACAATAGCTGGGATCAGATAAGCCAGTTCACTGTACTAGAGGTACTGTATGTTAAAGAGCCTGGGGACTAGTTTTATTCCTGCTAGGCCTTTCACTCCTGAACTAGAGATCATAGCTAGAACAGCAGGAAGTTATTCAACCTTGTAGACTTGGGTGAAGGGCCTGATCTTCAGAGATGAGTCACACAAAGGAAATATATCAGAATAACCTTAACAGGACAGTGATCTGCATGACTGATGCTCTGCCAAAGAAAGAATCCAGCTTAAAAACTGGATACAGCAGGTGGTAGGAGGCAGAAAAAAAGAATAAAAAACCCAGTGCTGTAGTCAGTAAATCATCCCACAATGGTTTCTTAGTCCTGCTCTACATGACGTATTGTGGCTGTGTAACTATATCTGTGATGGAAGGGATTCCTTCTACTGAAATAGTTTTACATCTCCAGCTGCTAATGGGTCTGAAGTACTACCACTCCAAGCAGTTCATTAAACTCTATGGGAATAAGCCTGGATAAGCAAAATATAACTGATGACATAACAACATGAGCTGCTGAAATATTTAGGCATAATTTTCAGTTATTGCATTCTGGCCTTTTTTGGCTCCCTGGCACAGTTGAAGTGCTGCAACTGCTGAGTGTGAACAAGACCATTTTCTCAGATCATTTTAGAAGAGTGTCAGTTCCTTACAGAATATGTCATTTTGATATAAATAAAAGTATTCTACTAAAAGCTGCTAAGCTAAAGATAGCCATAAGTATACCAAGAAAAATATAGTATCACCAAGAGCATGCCCTGTGAGCATTCCTGAAGGCAAATTGCTTCACATTAAAAGTATCAGGCTGTCAGATGTGTGTATATGGAGTAGGATTCAACTTGTATTAACAAAAATTAAGCAGTAAACTTCAGTGGGAATTCCTCTGCAGCCAGTGGAGACAGGCATCTCCCTGGGGTTCTCCATCCCTTCCCAAGGTCACGTTGCATAGTGTCTTTGTGTTTTCTATGTCTATAAGGCTTTTCTCCTTGCAACTCTGAAATCTTCCTTTCACTTACAGCTAAAGCCTCTGATTGAAGTCACCACAGAAGTGTTTTCACTAAGGCTTTTGACAGTATTTCCCACTTTTATTCTCACATTCTTGCATCTGAAAGCCTCAAATTTGCTGTCATGGCTCGTTCTTGTGGGAAATGACCACTACCGGTGTGAGAATCTTCTATTTCCCCCTTTATGTTGGTTATTTAGCAGAACAAATAACATGCTTGCAGACACCTTAACTGGTTGCAGCACCTGCTCCCAAATCATGCTTCTGCCAGCACTAGCAGCATCATGCCTACAAACATCTGACAGTTTGAGCAGGTCTTGAAGACATCCAAATAGTCCTGAAGTTTGTGTGCATGTGTGCTGGCAAACCACTTGCTGCTGATGGGGCAGAGCCTGAGGGTGCTCAGCTGTGGACCTTGTCATTTCTCCCTCCTGATGGCTACAGGGATAGTCTGCATTTTCCCTTGTCTCTCCTCTTCTGTTTTTATCTTTTCCCAAAAGCTACTTTGACTGTCAGTGTATGCCACCAGCTATGGACCCTGCTGATATATCTCTGCATGTGAATCTGTCTCCTTTGTGTCACAATAGGTGACTGATATCTTTTAAACACCTAATTTTCTGACAGTTGGAGTTAAGTTAAACAAATCCCACCCTCAGGCGGTGCTGAGATGAGGGAGCTGGCAGAAGCCCTTTCCTGACATCTGACTTTTAAATACTTAGCTTATGTGCAGAGTCCTGAAGACTGTAAGCAATACACAGCAGCAATAGGATTATAGTTTATGCTGGTAGAATAACTTAATTGTTCATGCTCAGTCTTTCCAATATTTCTTACAGCTTCTGTTACCTTTGAAAGTAATCCTCAGCCTCACAGGCACTTCTAAGTATTTGGTAACATTAATAGACATAATCACAGAAGAATCAGAACTGTGAGAAATAAATTCTCTAGTTTAGCACTTGTAAATCAAAATTCATAAGCTGCTTTGATCACTATAAAAGTAATTAACCACAACACGAAAAAGAAATAAATACAACAAAAATTTAATGAAAAATTAAGCTATTGTTTAGACAGTTGAAAAAAACAGGATATGCAGAAAGATGTGGAATACTTAATTCCATTTCTTTGAATATTTTTATTATCAATTGTCATCACTAAGAAGATTCACAATGGGAAACATCATCCCAATTTTTAATCACTTTAAATACAGATTTGTGAAGCATCACATAATTACCTTTTATTCTCCCTTTTTTACCATAAGAATGGTCGGAAAAGAGCTGTTTTTAAAGTACCGTCCTGCAATACATAATGGCTATGTTTTTATAAAATATTAACTATTAGTGAGACTCCTCAGAATAGAGATTTGTTACCCATTGTCTAATGAAAATGAAGCCAATTCAAAGCAGTTACTGCAGCAAAAAATACCAACTGCAGCACAGGGTACAGATTTTAATGAGAAACAGAACATCTTGGAAACAATAAGAAAGAAATGTGAAATACAAAAACTCCCAGATTAAGTATGCAAAACACAAAAGTCATTTTAAGAGGGGCCTGACCCACCAGACTCCAGAACTAGAAAGACAGTAAGGGAGACAGAGCAGAGCAAATTAGCAACACACAGACATAGTTATGTAGTTTCTGGAGAAGAGCTGATTCATATTCAGCCTAAAAGAAACCCAAGGAAAAAGCTAGCCTGGCAGAAGCAGCCTGTTAAAACATTTGCTTACTCATTTTGCTATGAGATGTAATCCATAATTCAGCATTAAGTAGTTTGTTCGAGACAACTCAATGTTGAGAGTGCCCATAACTTTTTGTGAGTCTCCTGATGTGCTTTTCTTAAAGAACTAGCTTCTAGGACTTATTTTTACTTAATTGTTGAGCTATAACTGTTAAGCATATTGCTGGCCTCAATAGCTGTGCTAAATTTTGAAATTATCATTAGAATATATGAAAATAGAAGGCAAATACAGACCAGTGCAAAAGTTGTTGTTTTGACTTATTTTTACATTGTGATTTTTGAACAGTAAAGCTTAAGCATGTGGTTATGTTTTGCTAAACTAGAACTAAAATCTGGTGTAAATGAGGGAAGAGAACTGGAGTGAACAGGACACAAGGACTTAAGGACTGAAAACTAAGGACTTTTTGGAATTGGGACTTGGTCTGTCTTTTGTGCAAGCAAATTTAGATTCTGCTTATCTAAAACACAACTCAGCAACATATTAATTCACTCAAATTGTTCAAAAGTGATTAGTGAATAAATCAAGAAATAGAATGAAGCAATGTTACAATATGGTATGTGTCTGAAAAAAAAGGCTACAAAGTATATCAGGGAAAAGTAGTTTTCATTTATATTAAAAAAACCTCACTTCACATAAAAAGTAAATGTTGGTTAAAGCCAAGGGAAATCTGTACCATGTTCAACAGCATTAAAGCTGACAAAACATGAATGATTGTCAAAAACTGATGGGATCTGGCAATGTTAAGAAATATTAAATAGGCAAGAGACTTTTTTTATAATGTTTTACCTTTTATGACAGTTTATATACCTAGAACGAAGGCTCATTAATAGTTATAAAATGCAACCTATTCACTTTTGTTTGGTATTCTTTAAGACACTTAGGCAGATATGAAAAGATGATTTGGGCTCAATAAAGACTATTGTAATTGCTGTCAACTTGGCCAAATACTGTTTTGAGCAATCTGGACAAGAAGCTTGACAGTATACTTAGTTCAACGCAAAATTAATAAAGGCAACTGAAA
>NW_008655379.1:24096-66289 GCF_000695815.1 Acanthisitta chloris | reverse complement strand
GGAAAGAGAAGGAACCTGCTATTTCCACACATTTTTTTTTTGTCTTTCTCTCCTGTTAAGGACTAAAACCCATTCATTTTGATCTACAAGTTTCATTTGGATGAATGGATGCCTGCAGGAATTAGCTTGTGTCTGAAATACTAGTTTCTGAAACAAAAAACAAAGTTTTTGGCACTGACTCATTGATTGACTTGGGGTTATGTGAACACAGCATTTACAAGTTTGTTCTCTTCCATGTACATTTAATAAAATGTGGTTGATTGCCACTTCCTCTTTTAGCCACGAGACACACAGTTTTGTTTTCCAAAAACACTCCTGCTTCTTTATTCCACCATCCCCCATCTTCCCTCACTTGCTAATTTCTACAAGATGAATGGGACTCAGGAAGGAAACAGTAGCACCAAAACTCCAATGCTGGGTTTTAAATTAGCTGGTATAATTTTTATTTGACTATTAGGACCAACATTGCCGTAGTATTTATGGAAGATAATGATATAGCTGTTTGAAAAAGAACCTGTGACTCACATAAAAGAGGATTAGAACCAAGAGGTCCAAAAATCCAACACTCACCCTCCCCCTTGTAGAATATACACATTTTGAAAGACTATAAAAAAATAAAATATATTAAGCACATAAGCTTTTAGCAAGACAGAGATGATCAGAAAATGTTGCTGTATTGTCTAAAGCTGCATTTGAACTACAAAATACAAATTCACAAGAATATACACTATAAATATACACACTGGATCAAGAAAAAGAAATTGAAATCCATAAGGCCATGCAGAACAACTGCTTCAGCTGTCAGCACTAGTGATTTTTCCTTTTTTCCCTAAGGGCTGATTGCTAACACTGTGGCTTCCATTGATGTGGTGAAAGAAGCAATTATTCCAAGACCCCAAACTTACTTTGTAGCATTCATAGAGGTGTTTGTATCTACAACATCACAGTCTTCAAATTGAATGTTTTCTGATAACTTTTACAGTACAATAATTATTCCAAAACACTATAGTCTGGACACAAACAACCCTTGAAAGGAAAAGAAATATAATCACATCACTCTGAAAATGCACAAAAAAACCCATACACAAAACCTCAGCCATTGAAGAAGTAAAGAAAAAAGGCAAAGTCAAAGTGGTAAGAGTTGTAAGAATGTGAACAGAGCATCTTACATCAAAGCTATATTTGTGTAGTGTTCTGCCACTACACTCAAATACCTGGACTAAGAAAGACCTATGCCTGTGGAACAGATAAGTGATTGAGTTGGCAGAGCAGGATGCAGAGGGCAGCTGGTCCTACTTCCCTGTGACACTCAAATGCACCTGCACCACCCCTAGCAGAAAACATTGCACAGAGCTATAAAGACATCTCAGCTCACCTGGGGTTGATAAATCTCAGTAGTTTTTGCTAAAAGAGCAGCTCAGTCTACAGTTTCACATGTGGCTTGTCCCTTCCATTTCTGTCCAAAATATTTCATCCAAATCTGCTGATGTTTTAGCCTTTGCTATCTGGATGACTAAACGGGACTGTCTAAAGAGAGTTTTATTTGGACCAACACCTCTCCAATTTTGCGGTGAAGACACATGATAAACCACCGAAAATACCTTTTGCAATTACAGTTTTCCCCAACTTCCTTCCAAGAGGCCAGAACAAGGAAGTGCTACCACAAGTCACCACAGCAACTTGTATTTACCACATCACAAGAAGACACGAAAATATTCTTCCAGAAAACATAGCAATGCATGCAAGAGAGCTTCTCACATTGTTTATTTCTGCTTAGCAAAGTGACTGCTCTTACCTACAAGAAGGTACCCCGAAACTGCAGAAAAGTTGGCAGACAGTTCCAAGAAGAGACTTCATAGTCAGGGTCTCCAAACTGAGTCTTGTCCCAGGTTTGTTTAATAAATACAGTTTATAGGGGCAGATGAGGGGAAAAGGTGCTGTCAATATTACCTGTCTCAGCGAGAGACAGAAATTTTAGACAACGTGCTTTAATGGGGTCTGGTTGACATGCAACTCTTCAGTTATATAATGACAGCCCTTAGATATCTGACTCACATCCTACCTCTCAGTGTTAGGTATGAATCAAAGTCATCTCTGGTCAGAACACATTATCCTTTGTCACTGAAATACCATCTGATGGAAGAAGAATTACATAAACTCTCAGATCTTGTGTTTTAGGCAGTTACACTTTTCCTCTCAGTGGCAAAAAATATAGTCTTGAAAAGTTGAAAGCAGAATTAATTATGAATTTACTTGTTCATGTAGAATAATCTGTCTTTAAAATAGCTCAGCATTGAAATTGCCTCAAAGGCAGAAACATCTGCTGTAGAGCACAAGCACATACACCCTGGCTAAAAACAGAAACCTGAGATTTTACTGTTGATCAGCTTTGCCATCGCTTTTACTTAACATTGGTGCCCAACTGCATTGCAAACACTAGAGAAGTTTAGTGATTACTCTAAGTGACACCTAAAACACAATATGTAGGTAGGATGAGTATGCGGATGCAGAAAACTATTGTCAAAAAGCATTCACACAAATTGATACAGTCCTAAGAAACCTGCCTCTTCAGCACAAAAAGCTCATGCATACATAGATCTCAGAAGGATTGTATTCACAAAACAGATGGAAGTTTGCATATTTTTCAAAATGAAAAGTGAAGCAATAAGAAATTGCCTGCAGAGAGCCAGACAGTCCAGATCGTTCACCAGTAGCTTAGCATTCAGGGACTAGGAGGGCAGGGAGGGAAAAAATCAACAGTGAAGAAAAACCAGTCACTACAATAGACTGTAGTATTTGACACCGAGATTGCTTATGTTTCTTTACAAGAAGGAAGGAAAGTTCATTGTGATGGGGCAAGAGACACTAGCTGTGCAATTGAATACTGTTTTCAGTAATGACTAATCAACTCAAAGGAGCCTGCATTGGGAGTGAGTGTGTTATGCAGCCTCATGCCTTGAAACAGCAGCTGGGCCCTCTGAGACAGTAGAACCTCAGCAGAGCCTTTATGAAAATGCCAATATGAAAATGCAAGGAACAGGCAAACATATGAATATGCCATCTATGGCCATTCCTTGTTACTTGGAGGTCAGTTAGTGACTGCAGCTCCCCAGGAAGCTTTGAAGCTTTGCCTATTTATTGCTCCAAGCCAGTAGCTCCTGGCTTTGTTTTCACCATGAATGGAGCAATGGTGACGTGTTCTCCTCATAGACACCTCTGTTCTTCATGTTTTCTAACCTTGCTCACAGTAACATGGGGTGAAGGCAGCCTCACCAGGCAATAGATTTTGTGTTGGACAGACTCACTGGAAATTTATTGCTGTTTATTATTCTAACCTTCTGCAAGAGAATACCTGTTAGAAGCCTATTAGAGCATTCAATACACATGCACAGATTTGTTATAGTCAGCTCCTGATCTTCTGGGATAATGGAGAGCCCCAGAAAATGCAAAAGCAAGGAGAACACAGAGCATATATAATTTTAAGTGTACATAATTAAAAAGTGAGAAAAGCATACTTAAGAACACAGTAAAATTAAAGAAAACTTAAAACCACAGTATTGACAGTGGACCATGAATATCCTAAGTGATGTGAAAATGGCAACTCACTGTGGAAGCATTGCAATACAGAACATCACATCACCCATGGTACAGTTACCTTGCAAGGCAGATAACTTTGCTATTCAAAAGCAAATTTATTGAGTTTAAATTATTGACTTACAATCAGGGTAACATGACATTCCTTTTCTGATAGCTGTAAAGAATTGCAGCTAGCCTTCTTTCTCACCGTACATAATGAAGGAAAGAAAAGAAGAGAAAACCCACTTATATACCTGAATATCAGAGGCCTATTTTGCCTCTGATAACAAACAGGAAAATCTATAGAAAATTAGTCTTTTTGTGATGTGCACCTGAGAAGCAGACAGCAGAATTTTTAAGCATAACTCACTGTTAGATTTCCCCTTCCCATGCACCCGTGACAGGGATGAGAAGAAACAATATCTGTGCCTTCTAAATAGCTGCAAACTTAGCAAAACCCTTCTAGAAATGTGGAAGGCCAAGGTCTCAGAAGGGCAGAGTAGAAAAGAGCTTGTATGGAGCGTTTTTAACTGCTGATTTAGGTCTGGCTGTGTTAACAGCTTACTCTATTAAATCAGATGAAATGACCACCAGTAGGGTCCTACTCCATCACTGGTTAAGGATAAAGAGACCTGGATGTCCCTAGCTCTTCAGCCTGTAAAAGAGTTCCACTGCCTTTAAAAGGCAATGAGTGAAATACATACAAGTGAAAATGAATAGGGAATGGTCATATTTACCATTGGATTTATACAATCCACTATCTGATGAATTGGAAATCAAATGCAATTCAAGTGTAACCATTTCAGAATTCAGAAAACTAAGTCCTGAGAAAAATCACACATAAAGGAATTAGCCAGCAGTCAAATCACAGGCTGTGGTACTGAGCACATAATGGAATCTTGTTTGATGAAGGAATTAGCCAGCAGTCAAATCACAGACTGTGGCACTGAGCACATAATGGAATCTTATTTGATCGAAACAAACAACATAGAGGAAACACACTGAAAAGCTATATTAACTGATAAGATGTAGTTCTGGGCTTTTTTTTTTTTTTTGTTTTTCCCCTCCTCTTGTTTTTCCATTACATCTACTGGACAAAGAAAGCGGAAAGCCCCAGCCCAGGAGTTCCCCTGTGTCACAGTTAGCTTGAGTGTTTTCCCCAAGTCCCACTGGTGTAAAGAAACATATTGGCAGGGAAGGGACATGGTTATACTGTTCTGGCAACCTCCATCTGGCATATTTGTCCCAGGGGTGTTGCAGACAGCTGGCATTAGTTTCTATAGTCAGATTCAAATCTTTCTCGGGATCAATGTGTACAAATCAGACCTACAACTCTGTTGCTGTGCTCCTGCACCAGGCAGATTTTGCCACAGTTGGAAAACACAGATTTTTATCATATTTGTTCATTTTTAAACCAAAAATTTTATCAGCTGAAACACCATTCACTCAGTATCATCTTCTCATCTTTGTTGTCCTTCTAGCAGAGAAAACTGAGTTTAAAGCCCTTTAAAGGGAATCTATCTTAATCTTTCCTAATCTGCTGAAAAAGAAAACCATTATAACTGTAGCTCAATCCTTACAAACTCAGGATATCAGAACTCTTCTAGCAAAACCATCAAGTCAGTTAAACTGAACCTCTTCTTCCCCTGGCAGCACCAAATACTGACAACAGACTGGATCAAATATCCCTTCAAGATTCTCCCTAAACAAAACCTAGCTGAAATCATACCTGAAGAACCTGTGTGCTACCTTAAAAATTTTAATGAAGAAATATTTCAAAAAAGCAAAAGCTGTTACTTCCTTCTTTGTCCCAGACATCCTGAATGACTATTTTGTTAATTAGTTGAATGAACTTAATTATTTTAATTAGATAATTTAAATACATGTCATTATTAGAGCAAAGAGTCCAATAATATATATGAAAATAACTGTTTATTTACAAAGTATATAATTATTCAAGACTGTGACACAATACTACGGAAACATGGACAACAAAAATGGTGAAAAATATCATTAATAATAAGAAATATATCTGTAATCTATTGCTGTGAAATTTTACTAGCAGGAAGAAGTATAGCAGCTGAGAGGCTTTTTTAACAGTCCTATATCAGGAGCCAATATACTACCACCACAGTGCTGCAGACATTAGTCCTTGAGAGTGGCCCCACTTAAATTAAAAAAGTCTCAAATGTTCTTTTTTCCATTATACTTAAAAAGGCCTTTTTTTATAAAAATCAACTTTGAAACTATTCCAATATCTAAATTCATTGTAGAGGATACAATTGCTGCTTCCCTATGAGATTCATTCTAACAGAGAATTCAAAAGCTGCCTTTTGAAGTTAAAAAAATGCCTTCATTTATGTAAAATTTGCTAATAGGATGAATAATGATACAGAACTGTATATCAAAAATATTTTGTAAGATAATGTCAGATTTCCATTCATGCTGTTTATGTGCCTATCATTCTCCTAAGAGTTGCATGTCAGCAGAGCACCAATTGAGCACAAATTCCAATTATTTCATGACTCAGCTACTTAATGTGAAATTAGTGTCAAATGTTTATGTTATAGCAACAAATAAGGATTTGCTTGAACAGCTTCTATGTGGCACCATATCCAAATTTCATGTGGCAGTTCTATTACTGAACATTTTGAATTATGATCAACAGGATAATTGGTCTTGAAAAACACCAACCCAAACCCCAACAAACTCCCTCTTCTCCAATCCCATTCTTCCTTCCCTTATGGCTACCTGGGAAGCTGTTCAAGTTTGATAAAACAAAGAAAGGAATGACATAGGCTTTTAGATCTATTAGCTGCAGCAAGACAAGAGAGAGACAGATTTTTCATGGTGTGTTTCTTCCATTATCCATATATTAAAAATGCTGGGTTATGTAATAGAAGTGTTTTCTCCCTCTGAGATACTATTTGCAGTGAGAAACTTAAATTGCTTCTCAGCTACTAATATACTAATTTTCTGATATGTCCATTAGAACTTCATTGAAGAAACTGAGCTTTAAGGGGGAGTGTGCATGTGTAAAGCTTAACACTGGGGTGAGGGGACAGAAAAAGAGAGATTGGCATAAAGGAACCAAAATTTGAAAAAGAGGTATCTTTCATAAAAATGGTGCCCAGCAAGCATCGAACTTGACTAATGACATTTCATTCTTTAGGTTGCAAAGGTATTTGAATCAATCTTCACATTATTTTTTTTCATTATGATATATATTAAAATAATTTCTCTGCACGTTTGAGACACCTTGAGAGTTTTTTCCCCCAGATAAATAAAGTCATTTTGACATAACTGAGGTAAAAATTGCAATACAGGTAACTTAAATGTAATAGTTATGATCAAAAGTCCCTTGCCTTTGCTGGGTACATTTACATTGACCTTGGTGAGCTTTGGCCAAGTTCCAAAGGAGATTATTAAAGTATTTTGATTCAAAATCTAACTAAAATGCTGAAAATTAAGACTTGTAAGGGACAGGTTTGTAGCTGCCGTAAATTTTCATAGCTTTATTGACTTCAAGAATGTTTAAATAATTTACACCAGCAGATGATTTGCCTTAAAAATTCACAAACAACTTTCACTCCCCTTCTATTAATCTTCCACACTGCACACATCACATTTTAGAGAGTAAATATGAATGTATGGTCAGTACCTTGACTTATATTTTTTTTTTTATTATCAGCTCTTAGAAGATGAATAAGTTGTGTGCACATTGATTTCCTGCTGTTCTGTATATGGAGCGGATAATAAATCCATACCACATCAAGTGTGCTTTAGAAAAAGATGCACTCTGGATTTTAGAGCATATAATTAGGTCAAAAAGGCAGCCTGGATAGTTGACTTGTCTGGAATCAAAGAGAGTATCTGGAAACAAATTGAATATAACTTGTAGACATTTTCATTGACAAGAGAAGATGACTGAGAATTTCAATTTTCTATATATTTCAGTAAATCCACAGGTAGTAAAGACAGCAATTTGGGGCTCTTTTTTTGAGAGACAAAATTCAAAACGTTTGACTGCTATGAGTTATTGTGGTAGGGGACAAAGAGAATCTACAGAGAAGAAAGATTTGAGAGTGCTGGTAAAGAAAGATTATAAAGTTAGGAAGCATGCAGTTTTATACCAGAATAATAAAATAACTCAGATTTGAAAAGACCTGTTGAGGTCACCTGGTTTGACTCCCTGCTCAAAGCAGGGCCACCATTCCAGTTAGACCTTGCTTTGAATTTAGAGCATGTTACTGAGGGCAATATGGTGTCAAGTTTTACGTATCACCAAAGAATAATCATTCCCCAGCTTCCCTGGGCAATCTGTGCAGTGCTTGACCAACCTTACTGGGAAACGATAAGATGAAAAACTGTTTTTCCCAATATTTATTTGGAATATCAATCATTATAAGTCATGTCCTTT
Organism: Acanthisitta chloris; assembly: GCF_000695815.1. Classification (NCBI taxonomy): domain Eukaryota; kingdom Metazoa; phylum Chordata; class Aves; order Passeriformes; family Acanthisittidae; genus Acanthisitta; species Acanthisitta chloris. Next base: position 58,293 of record NW_008655379.1, on the reverse strand, counting down.
TGTTCTGCACCTTTCAGAGGAGCCTGGCTTCAGCTATAGGCTTTCCTGCTATCAGCTATTCCATACACCTCATGTGATCCATCTCCTTTATCATTTTGGTGGCTGTCTTCTGTGCTTGGTCTACCATGTCAACATCTTTCATTTATTGGGGGCTCCAAACTGGACAGCTTTCTCCAGATGGAGCCTCACACGCAGCAATGTTAAGGACATAGTCACTTTACTTGAATCACTGCAAATAACTTGACAATTCATTCTAGTCTGTAGTTAGCCTTCATCTCTACAACAGCACACAGCTGATTCAAGCAGCACATTGCTGACTGTGCTCAGATATAACCCAGGTCCAATCTTTTATGTGCCAAGGATTGAATTTTAGGCTTCCCTTTGCAGGTTCTATACACATGGCCGGGAACATGCCTGACTCTCAGGTTCCACCTTGCCCTCTAGTCATACTTTCCACTTGTGTAGGGGCTGTTGCTTCAAAGGAGGGCTGAAAGGATGTCTGTTACTGAGTCTGCTTAGATGAGGTTTTAGCTTTTGTTGTGAATGTTAAAAAAAGATGGATGTTGAAATGCCTTTGAGATACAGTTATGTTTTAAAGGACATGGAAGGTTACACTTTAAAATAACCACAGATTATAATTCTGCATTAAATTACTTTCCTATCCATCATATGGGACCTGAGGCTTCTCAAAGTTTTCAGAAAAAAAAGAAATGTATTGTCTGTAATATGCACAGGATACTCACATGGACACCTGAAATTTGGATGAGATTTGATAGCAATAAAGAAACAAAATAGAAATAGAGATTACACTATATCTTTACATGCCATATAAGGTTAAGCAGATTCAAAAAGATTTTTTCATTGCTCTTATGTGTTCACATAGCATCTAAGTAACAGTGAGTTCTTCCACCTTTGTATGGTGAGATAAAACATTTCTTTCAGATGAGAGTGCTGCTTCTGTTATCTGTGCCTTTGTCACCTTGAGACAAGGCTACCAAATACAGCCTGTGTGAAATCATGTATTTGTGAGATCATTTTGAAACTAAAGAAAGTTATGAATGCTGTTTCCTGAATATTATGGGGCAAATCCTATTGCAAACACAAAGATAAAACAGCTCAAAAAGTACACTGGCTGTTAATTGAAGAGATGCATTTGAACTTCTAATGCCCTTATTATTACATCCAGGCAATCTGTCCTTTTCTTTCTAAGCTGTGAGTTGATCTAGGGCTTGAGTCAGTCCAAACTGAGTCATATCTTATCAGCATTTGTATTTAGGACTGCTCAGGTCCTTAGGACTCACTATTCAGATTTACACTATTAGGTTGGGGGTTTTTTACCCCACAAAATTATGTAGTTTTTTAAAATAGTGTAACTATGATCAAAGACATGATTTATGGCAGACCTAGAAAAAGATTTAGCAAGCCAGTCTGTTCGATGTGGAGATTTACTTACCTTCTAAATTTTTCAAATACTTAATTACTTAAAAAAAGGATCTTTCTTTATAAGCCTTTAAACATTATTAGGTTCTAAATGATGATGAGAATGATCTAGTCATGCCAGAAACACCACTGGTCGTATCACATTTACAAAAGGTTGGCATGTAGACCTGGTAGGTAGACCAAATGTGAGTTGATAGTAGGAAGCAAGGTGAAATTCATAACCTGATCTGAAGATCATTGAACTTCTTATTTCAAATCTTAGAATCTGTCTAGTTCAAGAGGATTGTCCTTACAAAACAGGTTAATTCTAAAAACCTTTGCACTGAGCTATTTGTGACACGAAATAGCATATTTAAGAAATTCATGGTATGCATCATCTTTTTAATGTGTCCCAACCACCTGAGTGATGACAAGTACCAGCAGAAGATCATCTGTAATATTATTTCCTCCAATATATTGGAGTATTTCAGTATTACTAGATCCGCTTTGGGCTCTCCATGCAGAAAAGTCGTTGTTACAGAAGTCTCAGGGAGCAAGGACCCCCCTGACAGCTCCCAGCAGGCAGTTGCTCAAAGAACAGGGAAAAGAATGGAAAGTACTTTGACTCCAACAAGCTACTCTTTGCATTGATATAAATTATTAAAACTGGAGGTGGCCCTTGAGAATCGGAAGACTATAACTGGGTTTCTGAAAGCTCCCACTGTTTCACTTCCCAAAGAATAAACAAGAGATATAAATGAATGTCATTATCACCACCAAAGGAAATTTTTACCACATTAGTCTTTACCTGGACTGGTGACTTAATAACTTCTAGAAATACAAGCACATTGCAGAAAGTTGTATAAAGACTAGGTGTTGCAGTAGCTAAAAGATAGTTTTCATAAGAAAGCACAAATCTAACCTATTTTTAAAATTTTCTAATCTCAAGACAACGCTACTGTATTATATAATCATCTTAAGCAGAATGACTTACCTTGCAAATCTTTTGTTCCTCATTTTACTATGTGGTCCACCTCTTAATGCAAGTACAGAGGAATTAAGCATCAGCACTATCCATTCTGCTTATCTGACAACAACACACCTGGTCTAAAATCTGTAAACCCAGCCACCCATGCCTGAGCTGAATCGCAAGAATTCAGACGTATCTTTTCTTTTTTTTTTTTTTTTGCATCATCAGCAGATGAACTGTATTGATGGAAACAAACAGCTGTTGATTCTGTCGCTGCCCCCGGGGAGAATATGTAGAAATTTGATTCAGTCTCTATAGTCTCCTGACTCCTAAACCTTGTTAAAGGTTTGCACAGATGAATATTACATAATCTCTAGGCTAGGGCCTGGAGTTTTAAGATAATTTTTGAGATGTCCCAAGATTTGGCCAAAGATTAAATATTTTGGGAAGGTCTGTTCTTTATCTTCAAATGATGTTTATAAACACTGCAGAATGGTGTTCTCTAAAACAGATGGAAAAGCTATGAAAACATGAGCTGACAAAAAGGATATTAGGTTGAACACACTATCCATGGCATTTTAGGCTTTATAATACGGGAGTTCTTTGAGCCCTTCATAAAATGTGTGGATATTGAGATACTCCAGTGCAAGGTGCAGGAGTTTGTTGGGTTATTTTCTTTGTTTGATTGGGTTTGGTTCAATTATTTATTTGTTTGTATGTTTGACTTTTGCTTTTTAGGTCTTGTTTAATTCTATTTTACAGCTTGGGATGTTTTAGTAGCTACCATGTATTCTAATAATAGGCTGTCTATCTCCAATAGCATTTTAAAATAGAAAAGTTCTCTTTTTAGTCTTTTCCAAGATGATTTAATTGCAATTTCAAATGAAACAAGGAATTGCTTTCTCCTGTTAAAGACTGACACATAGATCAGCACCAGGAATATTTGATCCCTTAACTTATGCCTTAGTTAGTGTACTCTGGTTTGATGCCTTTGTAAGCTGTGAAGTTTTCACACACCCAACAGATCTCACAACAGCTAAAATTCAAAGTACCCAGAAAACATATAGCCCTTGGAGTATAGAATTTAACAGAATTTATTTCATGTATCACCCTCCTTTACAGTTGGATACTGATAATTATTTAATGTGGGAAACTTTGAACATTGCTTTCCCTCCTAAATGTAGTTGGATAATCTATCTGTGTTTAAAGACTAATAGGCTAAAACTCTTCTTATGGTTTGGGGAGGACAGGTGGCTAGTTTTCAAACTATATGATTGCAATGACACAATTTATACCAAAACCAGAATATAGAAAAACTCTTTGGATCTTCATTTCTTTAATTGTTATGAAAAACTTTACTGATCAGAGTAATATCAGCCATCTTGGTCATATTGTCAATGTTTTCAAAAAGAAAAATTGATTGAATACTTATCTTTGACTACTCTGCTATTTCAATGTTATATGCACTAGCATAAGGAAAGTTCCATAACAGTAGGAATATTTCTGGTTCAAGAATGGGAGGAGTATGATAATTAAAGAGAGCCAGGTTACACTGCTGTTCTGTGTTCTCCACTACTGTTGAGAAAAGATCTACTTCAGCCATGTACAAAATTCATAGCAATGCTTTTGTTCAAATTTGGAGTGCCTGAATCAAACAGAACTATATTACATGTTAAACTGCTTTAGAACATGAGGCTGATGCTCTTCTCTTGTATCTCTTATAATGCTTTCTAAGCTTCTGTTTTATTTTCTATATTGTATTTCCCTTCTGGATGATTCATATATATCACAACTTTATGGTTCCTGGTGCATTAGGATTATGATGAACTTTCAGTAGTTTTCTTATCGCAAAAAATGTAGTTTAAATATTATGACAACACTTATATCCATGTTCTGAATGGAGATCACTATTCACAGGGATCACCAAATGCTGTTCATAGTCTTAGCAGAAATCAAGAACCTGCAACATTTTCTCTGGTGTCTTTCACTGGAAGAAAAGGGCAATTAGCTTCAGAATTAATGGCTCTTTGTTCATAACTATTTTATTGCTTTGCATTCCATGAAGAACTAAAACATACTCAAAAACATTTCTGTAAGTAGACTATAAATCCAGAATAGCAACAGCTGCAAAAGAGACTTTGCTTGTGGAATATTAGCTATCTTTTAGAAACTAAGTCGCCAAACAAATCAATGGGTAATTTTCCACATACAGCTAGAAAACTGAAATGTATGTTCTGAGCCTCAGCCTGCATTTTGACCATGCACTGGATTTTGAAGGAAAGATTAAAAGTTTAATATTCTTTTATCTGTTCTCCTATCAGAGGAGAAGAATGTTGGAGAAGAATGTACGTAGACAGAATTCTTCCTCTAGTCAATATTTGCCAAAAAATTAGATAACACAGTACTAAGAGAGAGCAAAATATGGTTTACTCTCTTATAAACTAAAATAAATGTTTATTGCTTTAGGCTACAGGTAATATAATTTAAATCTCATTTGTTTATTCCAAATTAAATAAGTTTTAACAAGTGAAGAGGATGAACAGGAAAGTCAGATATTTTCTCACGGGATTTACTTTACCTTTCTGTCCCATTTTTCTCTGTTGTTCCTTCTGATATAAGAACAACACAGAACAATATGTCTTTCACATGCCACTGTGAATTTTAATATTTTCATTTAGTCTGATTCATTTTAATGTTTGCTATGACTTTGATGAGCAAGTAGTGGTAGAGTGAATACAGATTGCTAATGAGTATCCAACTGACAAATACATAAAAAAGGCATTCAAGTTTTGTTTCCTTGCTTGTTTTTCCTAAGAACAATGTTCCTAAAATTAAAGGATGATTTAAAAAATAAGAAGAAAGAAAAAGAAAATATACTCCCAACCAGAGTCATCTTCTACATGATTTAAGAACTTTTTCTGCGCTGACAAATACTATGGCTTGACTTCCCATTCTGTTTTGCACTTTATATAATCAAAGATATCAAGATATTAAAGCAATGACCTTAGAGAGAAGACTGAAATAAAAAAGGAGTTGCAGGACTTTGACTGCATCAACAACAAATCAATTACATGGTCCAATGTGGATCTAAAGTCTGAAAAGCCTTGATTTCAACCACTTGCATTTCACCTCTGGAGAATGGAATGTGAATCTCATCCATAAAAAAAAAGAAGATTGAGTGATTTGCCTGTGAAACATGTTACAGACCACCTGAGTCTGGAGCTATATTCTTTTAGACAAGTCCCAGGTGGTAGCAGGTATCAGATACTAGACAAGAAAAGTGGTGTTGCAGCTATTCCAAAGGAAAAAGAATTCAGTATTTTGGATTTCTCCATCCCATACAGTGCTGCTTAGCAAGTATACAAGAGCACTAAAAATTGCATTCTAATACATCCAATTCAAAATATCTCTATCTTGTTTGATGGAATCTGCTTGATTATATAAGATAGAGGTTTCCAATTGTAGTTCAGGTGTTTTGGAGGAATACAATCCACTTCAGTTGCATATTCACACACACCCATGAATGTGTGATAAAGCAAATGAACTCTTATTCTGTCTTCAATTTAAATCGTACAACTTCTAAAAATTATGCAAATGACAATGAAATTTTATTTAGTTTCTTGGTTTTTTTTAAAAGAATCTGATACGGACTTAGAAAGAAGTCTTCTTTATTTTTTGAAGATTACATTTGCAAAGTATTTAGTTTGTATCTGTCAGCCAAAGGCAAACAGAACAGAAATATCCAAATGTGCTCATATATTGCATGTAAATTTATTATGGCTTTGTAGGAAAAATACTCTCATTTTTTAAAACATTATATGAGGTCATGTAATGAACTTTACTTAAACATTTTCCTCTCTCATAGGCCCCACTGTTCTGTAAGAACAAAGTTAAATAAAGTATCTTCTTCAGAAAACTGTGCTGATTTCTGCTCATCCTTCTATTATTGGTCTGACATCATATCAGTCAATGTATTTGTGAAAATATTACACTTTCTGGCCTTCCAATAATTGTCTACTAGTAGATTTCTCTCCTTTATAGGCTCAGTTTTTGTTTGTTAATCTTATTACAAAACTACTTAATAACTTTATTTTCCCCCTGAGATAGAGAGGCCTTTGTGTCCCTCCTAAATGTATTTCTGTGTACTCTATCTCTGTGGTCTTTGGTTTGTTCTTACACTTTGTTCATGGTAATTCAATCTATTTTTCCCTTTCCTTATTTTTTCTGCTTGTCTGACAGTCATTAAATAGCTTGGGATTTAACCATATTGGCTCTTTTCTATATTTTCATAGGGTGGAACAATTCGAACCTCTACTTTTAAATTTACTTGTTGAAGGAGCTTCCTGTTCTGCTTAACTCCTTTCCCCTTAAGCTAACTTTCCAAATACCACTGTTTGCTGACTGCCTGCTTATTTTTGGTTTGTTATTCTGCTCTCAAGGCTCTTTTCCGAAAAGCTGTGAACTCTTTTCAATTCACTGTCATTCTCATTCGAGTTGTCTTCAGCCCTCATAGTATCAGTCAATACTATTCTGTTGGCTGGAATCAGTCCAGAAAAATGCCTCCCTCTAATACTTTTTTAAAGTTTTGTACTGAAATGTTCTCACAGGAGCATTCTTAAAAAGTGCTGGACATCATACCCCTGCAGTACTCTCTACCCACAGTCAAAACTCTCATTTGCCTATGGGTAATTCTGTCACATTCTTGCAAAAAATACAGACAAAAAGTTTTATCCATCTGGTCTGTATTGGATCAACAGTGTTCTAGTGATCTATGTCTGAAGTCAAAATGTCAGACAAAGAATATTTCCTTTATTCCATTGTCTGTCCTTGGACAAACTGTAATCTTTTATTGTAATATTTATGCTGAATGAATTACAGGGGTAATTGGTATGTTTCTTTTATACCAATGACATCATATTTTGTTCTTGTAATGTGTCTTCCAGCTCTTTCTCTTTATTCTTCTGTTCTCTGCATTAGTATATTACAATGTATCTTTGATTTTCAGTAGCCTGAACCATTAACTTCCTTCATGGTTCTCTTATGAACTTATAAATTTTTTCTTTTCTGCTTTTGTGCTTATCATTACATTTGAGCTCCAGTTCCTCAGGCCTCTCTGTCCTTTAACTTGCAAAGCCCTTTTCACAAGCTTTGTAAAGATGTTCCTTTCTTCCTTTTCTTCCCTGCCTCACTGCTCATGGAACTTCATCTCAGATAAGGCAAACTGAAGCCCTTTAGTAGCATCCTCTCTGCAGTCACATACCTGTCTCCAGGACACAACAGGTCTGCAGGTGGCTACCTGCAGGTTGAGCACCAACAATTACATATTGTTAGATTGGCTTTCACATATTTTCAACAGATCTAGATTTTTGTCTCTTCTAATGTGGGAGCTCATCACTTTCCCCCACAGGTTTCTTCCATTAGTTAACTTTTCTCAGAAAAAAAAATTTGTTTTCTTCCCTGCTGCAATATTTGATTTCTGAGATAAGATAATCAAAATACATTCACTTGGAGCTTGATTTTAATATATTCCATAGTCAGAACACACTCATATTTTTATATACAAACATTTCAGCCATTTTTATATCATCAGGCTATTATGACCTTTAAATTTGATTACATTTGTATTTTTTTGACATTCTCACAATCTCCTGAACTCTGAGATAATCACAACAATACATTTTATCGGAATATCTGAAGTCAACTGAGTAGTCATCAGATAATGAATAAAAAAATAATTAGTCTTACTAGGGTTAGTATTGATTGTTTGAAATGCCAAAATATATGCAAGTTATAAAGCTGACATGTGAAATACTGTAAAGTTTTGGTGATTTTACTGGGATTTATCTAATCCCTAACAAGATGGCAGTAATAACGGTGACCTCAAAGACGGCATTTTTGATAAAGCATAGATCAAATTCTGAAGTCAACTTGGTTTGAGGGAGAGAGTTCAGAACTTGGTACAGCTGCACATTTTTGATGTTCGATACAGTGCACCTCTGAGACTTGTCCTGTTACCTAAAATTGTTAGGGAAGAATCTAGAATGGAGAAATAAATGTCAAGTTATGTGAGTCTTTGGAGTACATGTTACTAAAAATCAGGAGACACTTTCTTCCTTCTGCCTGAAAAGACTCTGAAGTTTCTTAATTGTCTGGATATTCCTATATATATTCTTAATTTTCAGACTGCTGTGACTTTATTTTTTTTTTAATTTCAGCTAAACTGGAAAATATTTATAAAGACCAAGGACATCAAGCAGTTTGAATGAGTAGATTCAAACATGCATTTGATTCAAACTGAACTCTCTGCCCATAAAAACTGTATCTTTCTCTATATGTGTCTTTACCTTAAGATAATTTGAAAATTCAGCCAGAAGACAGAGTTTCTGACAAGTTACAGGGTACTTTTTATCAGATTATTATCTCTAGCCCCCTCCTTGTAGAGCAAGCAGTAGACTCTGCTTTGGCTACATCAGCAACTGCGTGCAATGAATTGGTTGACACTAGCAAAAGGCCATTTCCCTGAGTTAAATGCAGAAAAAATAGCAAGAACTTCTTAAAGACAGACCTTTAATCTCAGAAAGGTCTTCTTCCCTCACCTAGCATCGTAGAGTCTTGGTGCAGATCTCATAAGGATATGATAAAATAGACTTTGTAAGTAACAACTTGTCTCTGTGCTACTCTAAATACAAGGAGTAATAAATTGAAGTGGAATACATATGAACTCTACGGGTGTTTTCTCCAGTTTCCAATCATTTTTCAATGTTCAAAATTCATCTACTCTTTTGCTTTCATTTTTTTTCCTATTCAGCACCAATTTTGGCTTTCAGTTTAAAGTTGCAAGGATCAACTTCTGTTAAAAATTACAAACAGCACACTTCTCAGTCTTTGTGAGTGCATAAATTATTGCAGCCTCTCTGTGGTGGTGGAGCTTTCCAGTTTACTCTTATTTCTTACTAAAATCCAGTAAGCAATTGCAAGCTATGCTTCCCTTAACTTTCATTCTCTTCTCTGTTTCATACATATGTGAAATGTCAACAGGTTTACATAAGCTATATATGTATGTACATATAAATATTTTCCTGTAGTTAGCTATTGCTATTACATTCTTCTGATTCAATCTAATTGACACATAAAAAGCAGTCTAAAAAGATATGCTAAACACTGCATGAATCAGCTTTTAAAAGTGTTCACTGTACCAAAAACAATAACTGCTGTGCATCATGCTGAGGGCTGAAAATGACATATATTTTGTTATTGTTCTTTTTGAAGGCTCAGAATAATTAGCAGTTGGTTAGACTTAGAAAAGAGGGTTCAAAGATTTCTTCCAGATACAATAATGAAAAAATTATTAAAGGAGTAAAGTATAATTCTAAATGCTCTCTATAAACTATAGGTTTTACCTTGAACTTGCATAAAGCTGCTCATGCATTAAGAAGAACACAATATGTCAGACAGAAAATAAAGAAAAAAATATTTTAGCCAGCCCTTTATATACTGATATGCAGTCAGACTTCAGAAAACCTGATTAAGAAAATAGATATGCTGCATATCTGTACAGTATTTAAGGAAGTTCATATTGTCACGTGATAGGTATTTTGCAGTATAACATTCTAGATTAGAGACAATATATTGGTGTTCTTTGGTTACAAGGGTTAAGTAGAAATCCACTTTTATTAGCAATCAATCACAATGGCTATACTTGTGTACTCTTTCAACAGCCTTATAGGAGCAACTAGGAAGACAGGATCCTTGCTACTACTCTGGAACAGTGAGAGCAATATTTGTCTTCAAATATAGCATTGAAGAGTAATTTGAAGAAGCAACAGTGATGTACATTTGTACTGAAAAATGAATCGTCAAAATGTATGAAGAGTGGTTAAATAGAAAAGAAAGCATTTTTACTAGGAATGTTCTTGCATTGATTAATATTTTAGGACATGTAAAAGTAATCAGGTCAATGGAATAGTTTGTTGCTTTAAGGGTAAAATTCCAACTTTGAATTTATTTTGTCAGAACAATACAACAATCCTAAGCAGAACTGGACTTTGGTTCTGAAAGTTATAAACTGGCAAAGGGATGTTAAATGAGCAATTCTTCATGACAGAAACAATTTTCCTTGTTTCAGTGTAAATCTCACTAGAAATAATACTAGAGAATATATATCTGTATTTGAAATGGATTCTTTTTTTATTATTTTACAATGCAAAATTGCCATAGAAAAATACAATGTAAGTACCGATTCCTTTTTATGAATTCAGCAAAAATGTCTACATCCTCAATATTTCAACCTGCTATACATTTTTTTAATCTTATTGTAAGTATAATCAGTCTTAGAGAAGGCAGCAACTCTGTAGGATGAGCAAACCATAATAGGAATCTAACTTTAACAAAAACTTCAAAGGAGTGAAATAGTAAATCAGTGACTATGTCTAGCGATTGCTTTCTGAATGTACAATGCACTTTTCCCAAGCTTGAGAACAAATATTCTCAATGTGAATGTGAAATATCAGCCATATAAATAATGATCATAACCTTTAGCTGTTGAGGTTGTCAACAACATGAAACTAAATAGTAAGAAGAAAAGAGCACTTCATTAATCATTCATGCAAATTTATATCTGATCTGCAGTTCTGTGTATTCTCTGGTATATGCATTTGTGTTTGTTTGATTAAAATTAAGTAGTCTAAGCACCTGGACAGAGGTTTTGTTTTCAGATGTTTAGAAATATATGAAATAAAACTTTAGATGAATAGTGGTGAAATAAAAGCCAATGTTGACATTGAAAACTGGAATTGAGGGAAAGGAGGATTTCAGGTTTGGTATCTGCAATATTGCTCCTATTTCTAGTACAGCAAACTGTATAAAAGCTCCAACATCAAATCCAGCCCTACCCTGCTAAGGCATCCTTACCGTAGGATACTCTTATTGCTCTCTGAGTGAGATTTTCTCCTTGCCACTTGTCCTCTGCTGATGACTTATGTTATTTGTCTCACAGCTGAATATGTCTAACAGGATGAGGGAAGCCACTCATCTACCAAGACCCAAAGTGGAGAGTCAGGGCATGATGACTGTTATCTCAGGGACAGACTTGGTCTCAAACTCGAATCGAAAGAAATAAGGCAAGATTTGCCCAATATTTTGTTTCAAACATGCCTTCTGTTTCCTGATTTCTTGTGGTGCTTTGGTTCCTCCCCACCCCAGTTTTTTAGTCAGTTTATTTCTGTTAGATTTAAGGAAAACTAAGTTCATTCTATTGATTAAAATAATGATCCTTTTTTGAGTCTTTTTTTTTTTTTTCAGCGTGAGTGCTTATTAACTGTGCTGAATTTACTTGAATTCAATGGGTCTAGTCCCACAAATGAGAATGAAGTATGACTGAACTATACTGCAACCCCAGGAGTCACAGCTTTACAAATCTTGAGGCTTTGGGTGTGAAAATCCCTACTGATAACACAGCATCATTGGAAGATGTTTTGTTTAGCACCAAGAATGAATAACATTTTGATATTGCTTATTATATAAGGAAGTTTAAGACCTCTCTGATGGGGAAGCTGCACACAGTGACAGTGCAATTTCCCATTCCTGCCCTACCTATGGCTCAGACTCACCTGCTGCTGCTGCTCTGACAGTTTGCTGAACAAGTGCAGCCCATTAGACCAGCAAAAAGAGCAAGAAATGTCTGCCAGGTGAGCATAATAAGAGCACTGGGAGGCTGGAGGTGCACCAGCACTTGCCTAAGGAAGGGAGCAAGTGGAAAAGGAGGCAAAAAGTAATTGAGATTGGACCAAAAAAAAGAGGGAAATAAAAGCAGACAGATAGTTTGGGAGCCACACCTTTCATGATATATACATGGTTACAGTGGTTCAGCTCCATCATCTTTCTGCCATCTCTCATCCATCATAATATACCCTCCTGACTTTTTTCAATCTAAAATTCAACTTCTGATCAGGAACCCACTGGGAACAGGGAAGCAAGTCAGGGGATGATCCTGTCATGAAGACCTACAGACTGTGGTTTAACATTAACCATGCCATTTTTAACAGCCCAAACATGATTCATCTTCACTACACTTAGCCATTCATTCTAGTTCCCCCTGGGAGATTTCTCTCCTCTCAGTTATTTATATGATTTAGCTCTTCATATGGCTGACCTCTAAACTGGACTTCCAAAAAGAAGCACTCAAAAAAAAAAAAAAAAAAAAAAAGTAAAAACTCTAGTCTTTAAATAAAAACATGCCATTTCACTGGCATGATTTATAGTCAGGGTAAAAAACTGCAGAATTGGCATAAATAAATGTCAGGGCTCAAAGGAAGGCTGGAATGTGTGGCCACTTGTGGGGAGGGAGGGAGATGTCTTACATGTGATACACTCCTGACAGAATAAGAGCGTGAAGAAACAGGCTTAATTCAGGCATTAGTTTAGACTTGTGAACAGTGTAGACAGGCGGCAGATTAGGCTGCTTAGGGAGGTTGTGAAGTCTTCTTTGGTGAAGGTTTCTAAGAACAGATTAGAGCCTGTCAGGATGTGCATAGCTTATCTGAGCCTGGGAGTTGAGGTGCTATAGCTTTGTTTCCTACCAGTTGGTGGATTGTTCTGAAATATTGTCGATATTTGGTTATAGCTATATTCTCAGTATATCTTCAAAATTTAAAAAAAGGAGGATTTTTATGCAGTTTTATTTGAAGCAGCAAAAATGTGCTAGAATGTTGCATCTTTTTATGGATCCTCTATCTCCATGTAGATTCCTTTTAGCAAAGGGATAAAAAGCTATAAAGGAATGCCTACTTAATCTTAAAGCAAAAGAAGCTGAAACATTTTGAACTTGGATATCCACATTTATGTGTAGTTGGCTTATGTCAATGTCAGTAGTATTAAATTGTAGAAACCCATTGTAATTAAGCAGGCAATTTGCTATATGCTGTCACAGAGGTGGCTTTACAGAGCTGACTGCACTGCAATTGTGAGATGTGATGCTGGGAGCTCATTTCAGGCAGCTTGGAGCTGAATTACAGGCTTCAAGTAGAGATAGACAGCTCTTGAAAAAGTCAGTGTACTTTGGAGACTCTCAGAAATTCATATTTGAAATATTCAAAATGAGCACAATAGAATAGGACAGAGTTAGCCCTTTCAGTGTTTCACCTAGACAGGTTTGAGCTAATTTGCATGTACACTCCCCCTTTCATAGCTCTCATATAGGAGTTTATGGAGCACAGAAGAATGCCTTCTTTGAAAAGCTAATCCTTTTCCAGTTAGATCTTTTTCCTTAGAGCCAAATCTTTACTAATAATTTAACTTTTTTTCCAAACAGGACTTATTTTACATATGTGGAAATGGAATGAAGGTGCATCAAGGGATGTCCAGATTGGACATGAGGTAAAGGTTTTTCAGCCTCCACCCTCCTGTCAGCCCCAGGAAGGCCATGGCACAAGCTTATCAGAGTTCAAGGAGCATCTGCATGATGCTCTTACTCATATGGTTTAGTTTTAGGTAGTTGTGTGAGGAGCAGGGAGATAGACTTCATGATCCTTGTTGGTTCCTTCCAACTTGAGATATTCTACTATTCTATGATTATTTTGCAAGTAAAACAGGTCTGGTCACTTGAAGCTGCTTTGAATTCTTAAGACACAGTTTCAGGAGTGCTAGCTATTTAAGAGTCATATATGAATGTTGAATCAGCCAACTATTAAGTTTGGACTTCTTCCATATAAATAATGGATGTAATTTAATATCCTTTTATATATTAAGAACATCAGCACAAAGAGAAGCTGGATATTATTGATGAATTAGGTGATGAAAAAATAAACACTATGCAGAATTTAGAACTGTGTAAGCTTCCTTGTGCTCTATTTTTCATATTGCTTAGATCTTACCTAAATTACAGACTTCCACTTGCAGTATCATATTCTTGTTTACTGAACCAGATAGTTCTAAGTTAGAAACTGAAGGAATGAAAGGTAAAAGGAAACAGATTCATAAAGACAAAAAGCCTGAACACTATTTCTCAGACATTAGATGCCAAAGGGAAAAATAAAAAAGGAAGGAAGGAAGGAAGGAAGGAAGGAAGGAAGGAAGGAAGGAAGGAAGGAAGGAAGGAAGGAAGGAAGGAAGGAAGGAAGGAAGGAAGGAAGGAAGGAAGGAAGGAAGGAAGGAAGGAAGGAAGGAAGGAAGGAAGGAAGGAAGGAAAAGAGAGAAAGAAAATAAACAATATTATAAGTGGGACAGGATTATTTCTCCAGTGTTTTCTTGTGTGTACAGCATTTTAAAAAGCAATAGCATGTTATAAATTTGTGCTAAAGCTACTAAGCCATTCAAAAGATTCCATAGAGAGCTGATCGATTCTTTTTATGTCTTCTGCATACTTATTAACTCTACAGCTCTTAATCAGGTTATAGTCTGAACTTTGATTCAATATCAGAAAATGAAAAGTTGGCTAATTCTTTCCATCAAAAAAAATCTTAACTTTAGTTGCTTGTAACCTCCCCAAATTTGAATAATAGGAGCTTAAAGCATTCATCCTAAGTATCTGTCTCGGACTGCAACATTTTCAAAAATTCCAGTAATTTCAAAGAAAGAGACTTGGGAAAAAACAATGCTAAAACATCCACCAAACAAACAAATAGAAAGAACAGATGAATTCTTTCCATCAAAAAAAATCTTAACTTTAGTTGCTTGTAACCTCCCCAAATTTGAATAATAGGAGCTTAAAGCATTCATCCTAAGTATCTGTCTCGGACTGCAACATTTTCAAAAATTCCAGTAATTTCAAAGAAAGAGACTTGGGAAAAAACAATGCTAAAACATCCACCAAACAAACAAATAGAAAGAACAGATGACACCCATGGCATCAGGGAAAGTAGAGTTATTGAAGAGGGCCTGAGAAAGACATCTCACAATATAATAAGACATGGGAATAAATCAAGATAAGAGAGACTTACAAGTTGCATCAGGAGAAAGCAACTGAGATGGTCTAGGGATTAGCATCCAGAAGTCTGAGAGAATAGTGTGAAATGGCTGTCAAGGTGATCTGTGATATCACCTGGCTATCTGTGCTTGTTTCTCATTTCTCTATATACAGATCATAACAATTTGCTTTCACTCCAAGTTCTATAGTGGACTCACTAACATATATGACTATGTCCCCAAGTAGGAAGGGAAACCAAAGTGTCTCAGCTCTGCTGAGGTATGCACAAGGGTCTGTATGTTGCCAAAAGATCAATTTTTTAAGGATGCAACATACTATCTTAAAATATTCTTTCTATTTTCTTTTTTTTTAATAGGAGCCATGTCTGGTTTGGTGACAGATCTGCTATATGAATGACTCTGGAACAAGAAGAGAAGACTGAGAACTGAAAGAACACTTGTTTCACTTCCTATAGGATATAGAAGATGCTTAGCAATAAGGCAAATGATTCCAGAATTGGAATAGAACATATTTTAATGATAAAGCCACTCTGGAGATATGATCAAGTCACAGAATTTGTATGTGAAGCAATAAGAGATGTTTAAATCAGATTAAACAGCTCATTTGTTCCTTATTTTCCTGGAATCAGATTTGCAAAATTTCTGATAATAGCAGGTGTAAATGTCTGAGTTGCTATTTACATTTAAGTGCAGTAACTGAGAAGTATACGCTTCTAGTCTCCCCTTCAGACTTTAATGACAGGACAAATCACATATCAGAACAGTATCTCAAAAGCAACTGCTGCTATGTACTGATTACATACCTCTCCTCCATTCAGAAAAATACATTTTCAATATGGGAACCATTTCCAGTGGATCCATCGGACTCCATTATTAATTATCTTTACTCTAAAATTACGTATTTTCAGCAGAAAGAAAAACACCTAGCAACCTAGACCTTAATGTTGAAGATATCTTAGGATATGGTAACAGGAATGGGGATTCATTCTGTGCAAAGACCAGTGTGCTAAGTGGTACCAGCAAAATCTTAACTAGAAATTAGGAGACTGATTCTAACTGTCAGAGAACTACAGGAACCTTCAACTGGCATACATGAGAAATTAAGCAGCGACCAAATCAAGCCAATTTATTCATGTGAGACTATCTTGTAGCTTTTGAGTTCAAGTGAGGCTCTACTGCCAAGTGCATGTTCCATGACAGCAGCAGCCCTGCTAGCATTATGATGGGTCCTTGTTACAGGAAGAAACAAGCTAATCTTGCTCAGGCGAAAAGCATGAGGACTTACTTAAACTTATCTACAAGTTAATTTCTGTCCTCTATACAGCAGAGTAGTAGTACCAATAAAGAACCACTATCTTTTTTAGCCTGTACCTTCCTTGGATTCACTGAACAATGAGAATTTTACAGTAGAGTAGGGAGGCAGATGTTGTTTCTGTGGCATCAGAAACCGTTTACATTGGGTAATTTATTCAAACAGTTTGTGCTCAAAATAGTTAGATCTCTATAAAAAGTTTCTTTTAAATGAAGCATACCATAATAATGATTGCAATATGCATATAGGGTTTGCTATAAATCTAGCTGTTAACTGATCTCTATGCAATATCTTCATGCAATACCTTTTGCAATTCAAAAAAGCTGTCCTTGTTTGGAACAGGTTGTATTACTACTACATTTTCACACATTTGTTTTCAGTCACAACTAGGAGACATCAGCTTAAAAGGACTCCAAGGGTTTATCTTATAGACAGTCAGTATGTTCAGATAAAATTAGGGTTTTTCCCAGCTAATGTAGTCTGCCAAAATTCTTTCTATTAGTGGCATCTTGGCTTTTTACAATACTATCACAGTGCCCAGTAATTAAAGGGCATTTATTTCTCCACATTGCCATTACTATAAAATTTACTTGTACAGCCAAAAACATGTTAAGCATTTGGTTGAGCCAAAATAGCTGAGGGAAACTGATACCATTAAGCTCTCTGTCTTGTTAAAAACATTCCTAAGAGATTAAAAGTTATTTTTTTACCTATAACTGTCCTCACATAAAATATGCAGCAGTTTAATTCTATGAAACTGGAATTAAAAATGCACAATTTAATTCTCACGTAAGTTTTAAGTAGTCTATATTTTCTCTCCTTGAACTGAGGGATTCTGGACAGCATATGAGATTTCTGCAATGTTTTATGGAAAGTATGTCTAACTCACTTTACCATCACTGCTTCCTCATGTGTCATTGATTTCAGGCAATTTAATGCCAGAGAGAACATTTGATCATTGAGTCTGACCTCCTGAATATCACAGCTCATTAAATGTCATCTGTTGGCCAGTTTAGTACCTAATATTTTGATGGGACTGACTTTTTTTTTTTTTGAAGTCTACATGTGATTAACCTGTTGTGGTCAAGGCAAGAAACTAGGCTGTCACAGTTCTTCCAAACCTCAACAATGACTTAGAGTTGAGCAAGTATGGCATGCCCAGTTAATTGTGCTACAGGACTCATACCACACAGTGCAGAAAAGCTGATGATCTCTACTGTCTTGTGTCGGGAAAACACTTTTTTGTGGTCTCATGAACAGTATAGGGACAGGTACATGAACAAGCTTGACTGCAGGAAAGTGTTCTTTACGCTGTCCTTAAGACTGGTCAGTAACAGCTAGCATGCTATTCCAGTTGCAGCCTATCTCTAAAACCTAAAGAAGAGATGACAATTAACCACAAATATATTGGCTTTTTTTACTTTTTCATTTTAACAATATAACCTTAAAGTCATTACCTAAGAGTATAGAGAATGGTTGCAATTAGAGCTGTTGGTTTACATGCTGCAGCTTAGAATCATCAAGGTTGGAAGAGATCTCTAAGTTCAAGTCCAACTTCCCAACTGACAAAGCTATTACAACTGTTGCAGTTTAGGATACAAAAACCAGCTGGGTGAGATGCTATAAAAACACTGGCCAAAATGTATTTTTAAAAATTTTCTAAAAAAGAAAAAAAGGAAAACAAAGAAAAATAGAAGGAAAAAAGGAATAAAAAGGAAAAAAATAAGAAAAAGAAAAAAGATAAAACTTCCCATTGCAGTCTTTTAAACACAAATGAATACAGTAATGGCTAAATTTTGATGAACAATATTCATTGTTGTCAATGAGCTCATTCAT
The DNA here is from genome assembly GCF_000695815.1 of Acanthisitta chloris. Classification (NCBI taxonomy): domain Eukaryota; kingdom Metazoa; phylum Chordata; class Aves; order Passeriformes; family Acanthisittidae; genus Acanthisitta; species Acanthisitta chloris. The sequence goes on along the minus strand of NW_008655379.1, from coordinate 39,835 downwards.
CCATATCATTCTTCCATATTTTCCATGCTTCCTTCCAGGAGAAAAGGTTACCCACTCAACACGAAACTCAAATGAAGACTAGTGCAAGAAAACATTTGTTATCTGTGAGAAGTCTTAGGAATATCAAAGTGCAAATAGTTCTTGCTGTTAGCATCATGTGAATGATGGTAATCTGTATTACCAAATACTCAAGCAAAGGTGGTTTTGTACAGGTTATTCAATGGTCAGCACCAATGTTTTCATTAGAAACATTGGAAACATTGGAACATTCCAATTTCATTGGAAAAGTTTTCTGAGAAACGAGACATATGTGAAAATATAGTAACTCTTCAATGTTGCATAGTCGATTACAAATACATTTCAGGTATGAATTAGAAACATCACGATCAGGGAATCATCGTATCAGTAATTTACAACATGGTAGAATAACTATAGTAATTTTCAACATGGCAGAATAACTATAGGGGCCTGACTGTCCCATTGTGAAGACAGAGGATGTTTCTCTTTTGAACTTGATAAAAAGTGAGAACTTATATAAAGAAGCTTATCTTCCAGAACAACTGAGTAAAAGTTACTCGGAGTAGTAACACTGTTAGCTGAGTCTGACACACTTCAGCACAGGCAAAACCAGTGATGAACAGGATTCCTGAGAAGACATGTTGATGAAAACAATAGCTGACAAATTCTGGATAGAAATGAGGAAGAAATACAAAGTAGAGCAAGTTTTGCTAAAATCCCAAAATAAGCATGAAGTCTGAAGAGACAGGTTTGCTTTGAGCATTTTCTTCAACTATTACAATTAAATTAAGCCTGTAGATTATGCTATTAAAAAAAAAGTTAAAGAAACCAACTAATCTTAGAGTTTTCTCTGTGCCATACCTATATGTGTCAATATATCTGCATGAAACATGTTTTGCAGAGAATTTGAATATAAATTTGGAATTCTCAGGGTGCAGCACGTGGCTATGTCCTCAGGCAAAGGAGGATACAGCAGAGAGGATCAGAAGTTCAGATGTAAACAAAATAAGATCTTTATTTATTCCAGTAAGGGAAAAAAATAGTTACAAATAACCCTTATGACATGAGAAGCTAACCATAAGGACCAGAGCAGAACAGGAAAGTGTTAATCTACACAAAAAAAAAGAAAAAGAAAAAGGAAAAGAAAAAGAAAAATCAGTTACAATGTCCAAATAAATAATGTTTGCAGCCTAATTATTGTTCTGTACATAATTTTTTAAATATAATTTTAAATACATTGCAGTTATTATCTTAATTTTTTAGTGAAAGTATATTAGTATAAACCCAGACAAGACCATTACTCAGTTCTTTGTGCTGGAATATGACAAGCAAAATTCTTCCCTTGAGAAGGCAACTTAAATCAGCAGAACTATATTCCAGCCAGTATACTTTACTCCACTACACCTTTCCTCTTCCTATGATAAATAAGTTATCTTGAGAGCCTGGGTGCACTTAACAGGTTTGGAGATAAGAGCTACACTGATAGAATTATACCAGCCACTCATTCGTAGTACAGAAATAGATCACTGATAAAATAGCTTTCTTTGCAGGTACAGTTCAAGCCAGCTCCTTGAACAGAATAACATAGACTATCAAAACAATTTTTCTGGCATTTTAAACAGCACTTCTGCCTTCATTACTGTTTTGATCAAGAGTGTTACATCTAGAATGACCAGAAATGTAGCATCTTTAAATGTAGACTACTGCTGACAAAATCTTAAAATTCTTGGCTTAACAGCTTCTTTACATTCTTTTAGGTAGCCTTACTCCTATAGTTGTGTCAACCAGAGTGTGCACTGTAAGGCTTTTGGCTAATATAGCTATGCCAGTAAACCCTGTAATGTAAATTTGGCCTTAGACCAGTGTGACTTATTCCCTTTTCAGGTGGAATAGAACTAATATATGCCCACTTATGCTTACCACTGGGTGACTGTTTAAATTATAGATTTCACCAATATAGATTTTAGTGTGTACTAATGCACTAATCTTAACGTTCCACCTGCAGGGCAGAATTGCACTGATTTAACTTAAATTGGATTTCAATCTGGCATAAATCTTTAACACACAAATGTAGTCCTGGGAATCAACTGCTCCGATGTTCTTACGCATTATCTCACTCTGCAGCATCCTCCATACATGCCAAGAAGCTTACTCTCCTTAAGAGGGGTAACCTGTATCAAATGCCTCCCATTTATCATGAGGAAATGGAGCATGCACAATGCACAGTTATCATGGAGTCACTGATGCCTGGTAACATATTGTCACCCGGTCACTTGCTAATATGTCAAAGCTGATAGTTATATTGTGATAGACACCTGCATGGACATTAAAACACTGTATGCCTAAATGCTTCACACAAATAGGGTAAATTACCCAGTCTCAAGGTTTATGCTGCCATTACCAATACAATTTAGTAGTAGTCTATACAGTATAATCCTAGATGTGTGCCTCGATGTTGCACTGCAGTTGGCTATGTGGTTGCGTTATGGACAGATACTTTACTCTTTGATCGTATGAACACATTAATTTGTGACAAGGGTTGACATTCTCACTCCAAAGAGCTTCAAATTCTTTAGTCATGAAGAAGCTTTCTGAAGATGTAGGTGCCCACAGTGCCCTAAATAAGGGTTAATATGAGATTTTAATATTTTTTTCATGAAGTTAAAGTGAAGTGATTTGGTTTATGCCTTGACCTCTGTGTCCGTGTTCATATGTCCATCACTTTATATCAGTGAACGGGTGAGTTCATTCATGAATCTAGTCCCTGTTGACCCATAAAATACACAGTTGAAATGAAAACAGTGTCCACAGACAGGTTTTCACCTGTTTAGCAAGGTCATTTTAATTAATCTTTCTGGTTTGCACCTATGTAACTATCCTGTGTGGCCCAGGATAGAGAAAGAAGTGCAGATGGCAGAAATAATTTTTTCCTTTTTTATTGCTGTGTTCTCTTTTTGAAGAGATAAGTGGGAAGAAGGAATTTGCATTTTTATTTAAAGCTACAAAAGTGAATTTGCATTTTACCAGGAACTGCAGGGTTTTTTTCTCAATGCCTAATAAAATATTGATATTAAAATAAACAATGAAGGTACTTGAACAAATAAAAAATTTTAATTAGTGCTGCTAAATGATGAATTCAATTTTCTTTTCATATTTCGAACCCTTTCAGATGCTGCCCACTGCTCATTTTGGATTCAGGAAAATGTAGGTTTTTAACTACTGCATCTAAAACAGAGACAGAGCTTAAAGAACTGTAAATTAAAAATAAATAAATTAGCTCTCTGCTATCATGGTCTAGAGCTTCAAAGGTCACACTTGAGCTGCAAATAGTGACTAGAAAGAATATCAGCATGGAAAAGAAGGCTCAATGATGCAGGCAATAGGAACAAATCACTCCAGGAAGGACTCATGAAGATTTCAGGAAAGGTTCTGACTGACAGGGGGGAAGAAGACAGCAACTTTTACTCCTCTTCTTCTGAAGGGAAGGATTGGTCTTGGCTGAAGGTGGCTGTTTTTCTCTTGGCATCCCACTATGTATTTAATAATGACAAAAGGACTAAATGAAGGTTTTCTGGTCCTCTGGCTTCTGCAGATTGACTTCTGCCAACTGTTTCACCATAATTCCTTGGATTGTGCTAAACCAGGAATTTCATGTTTCCCTTCTCAGTGCTAAATGGGCCCAGCCATGCTTTACTTTGGAGAGCAAACAGCAGTATACAGTCAACACCTCAAGGCAAAATGTCTTGATTTTAATTGAGCTTTTTGAATTTGCACTACTGATTCCTTATTTTCTGATCAGTAAGAGCAAGGGGATAACTCTCCTCCAGAAAAAAGGATGAATACAGCAGACAGTAAATGGGGAATGAATTCATGGCAGACAACAGGGAGCCCAAAGCAAAACTAGAGCAGGTTTAAATAATAGAGTGTGCAGCAGTTTCTGCTGGGATTCCAAAAGGACACTTGCAATGCACAGATAGAAGCATTTTTCTTTAAATTAATAAACACTGTTATAAGGCATTTGCATCAATAAATAAATGAATGAAGCAAGTATTTTCAAGGCATGTTATATGCATTCAATGTCCCCTTGGAGTGTGGGCTGTACACTTCATGTAATTCCCTTACTGTACATGTGCAAGAACAAAGTGTCAGCCCTTGCGTTAGTGGTGACTTTCTTTATAAAACTATCAAAGATTATAACACACTTACTATTGCAGAAACGTCTACATGAAGATTTTCAAACCCTAACAATTTATGTACCTAAATTTTTCTTTACTCAAACTGGTACACATGGACAAATCGATTCAAAAAGACCTATGTTGAGGACTGCACAGAAATTGGGCTTTTAGGAATACATCAAGCTGGGCATACAGAAGACATCAGAGTTATTATTCAGGTGGTGTTTTTCCTGCTGCTGTCAATACTTTTGACATTTTCAATGTGAGAAAAAATTATGGATGCTTGACATATTTGTTTGGGACAAATATTCTTTTGAACATTTAGTGGACTTTCAGTTTGTGTGGCCTATGTCAGTTTATGGCCTTCTTTTATTGTCTGTACCCTGTGTTTTTAAAAAGAATATTTGTCAGATTGCTTGAGAGAAACTTAATAACTTAGAGAGTGTTGCCTCTCTTTTTTATTGCAAGGCCTTAGTGCTTAGTAGTGATTTGCTTATCCCTAAATAATACATTGAGTACCAACCCTACTGTTTATGATGACTTTGTAAGCGTAAATGTTTTCTACAGTAAGACTCACACATAAGTCCTTAACAGGCAATCACTTCTTTCTCTCTCTCTCATTGCTAGATAAGGATACATATATTTCTGAAAAATTGCAGATAAACTCCTTGCTTCATCCTCAATGACATACTCACCTAAAAGCAACACCTGGTAATCTCAAATCTTAACAGTGCACTGGATACCAAGTTGGACAGACAGATGTGAAAGGATTATGTTATACACAGCTTCAAAAATATACCCAGAAGCCAAGGAGTGGAAAGATTAAAAATAAAGAAGAAAAATATAAGATGAGGAGTACTGGAGAAGGAAAAAATAATTTAAAAAATCTCTTATCTCTGTAAAAATTATCTTGAAATGAAAGGCATATACATGTTTCGTGATTGTTATCAATGTGAAAGATCTCCAGGTTTTCATTTTTCAGTGCATCATTTTATTTTATTTCACCCTCTTTTTTGTGTGGCCACTTCTGTGGTCACACACCTTACCCTTGATCACTGCATGCAAGGTCAACTATTTATTATGATAGCATCTCCTTGCATCCTCCCACTCTGTACTTCACCAAAGTCTGAGAACACTGTATAAATGGCACATAGTACCTGAATATCTTTGCCAAACAGGGCATTATGCAGAGAGCAAAGTAAGCTGTACAGAGCTCTGAACTACAGCAATATGCTGAGAGTGCAAGTGCATTACAGTTTTGGATTCAAACCTTCTGTGAACATAGTGTAAGTCAAGTGCTGAAAGAAGGTCAAATAAAGGAGCTTTGTGAACAGATTTTGTAACTTTCAGAAGTAATTTGAAAAGTTTCTCATAAACAGAATAGAATGGTAGTCAATAAAAAAATTGAGACACAAGGGCTTGGGTTTTTTTCTTTTCTTTCTTTTTCTGAACTGATGTGGAATAAAGATTTTTTCAATGCATGTAATCTTGGTGCAAAGTTAAGAAGGTCTCTCTGGATGGCAACAGGCATCTCAACTTCAAGCAAGGTTATCAGGAATTAAGGGCAGATCTCAGGGCACATGTGACTATTCATATTATCCTTAATGCTGTTAAACTGAGGAGCTTTATGTATTTATGTATGCATGTATGCATGCATTTTTAAGGATCAACCAATCTATGGCACCTGATATCTCCTTGTCTCTTTAGATGCTGGTATGACATCAGAATTGAAGGAAACTTGGAATTTTCAGCTCTCTGGGTTTGCTAAGATATTTGTGCAGAAAATCACTTCCTACATGCTATTCCCTGAAAATCTCACAGGAGAGCTGTTTGGGGAGAAATATTTCCCTGAGCAGTATAAAAGCTTATGCCTTGACTACTCATTTCAGGGAAGGTGAAATGTACTAAGCGTGTAACTTGGCAAGTCAGGCGTAACTAGCTAGATCCCTTGGATACAAAAGGAGAAAAAAACCCTATAAAAATGATTTGCTAAATATCTAATTGCTGTTGAGATCTTTAACATAGAGGAGCCTGCCCCAAATAACACTCCATAAATCAATGACTTTTATTAAAACCTGATCTGTTAAAATATTTAACAGTCAGTTGGAAGAGAAGAGGCACCATTCATTGCTCCAGCCAAGGTGAGAGCCACTGCAGGATTGCTGTGGGAAAGAAATGCTGCTGACCTGGTGAAGCGAATGAGCTTTGAGTTCCAGCTGGCAAAGCAAATGTATGTTTCCTTCCATACAGTTTTACAATCCTCCTCACAAAGAAACTGCAATGAGGCCTAGCAAAATAAACCCAACATTATGTCATGCTACAATGAGGCAGCACTTCTATTTCTTCCAAAGTCTGATCTTGGAAGATGCTGAACCCGAACAAATTTCAAGAGACCTCAGGCGGTTCCGGAGGTCCTCAGAAACAGGCCAGGTTTGTCCAGCCAGTATTCTACAGAACTCAGCTATCAGGGGAAAGAATTAAGCTTTTGACACCTAGAGGGATGCACATTGATATTTACAGATGAATAAGTGCTGCGTGGATTATATTATTATGTTATTATTTCTTCTGCAAAGATCATATCTAAGTGGCATTGGAGCCAGGAAAATGCACAAGAACAGAAGACATAACTTCTACCCTAGACATGAGTCATCAATAATCTCTTTTTCTTTAAAACTGTTTAAATGAAGGCTCTGGAATGGACAGAAAGAAGAGGAAAATACTGTCTGCAGGGTGAAGTGACTTCTTACAACTGTGTTGCTAGAACCGACAAAAATATAACTTCTTCTCTGTCAGCAGGGCACAACAAACAGGACTCCAAAATCTATTTCTGAAACATTGATATGTTTGAAGCATGGACTGGCACTTTCAGCTCTAGCCTGTTTGTTCCCACTCTGTGGGCTCGCCTCCCCAGGTTACAGACCTGTGAAGTACATGCAGTAAAGAAATTAATCCAGTGAAGTGAATTTTAACACTGAATAATATATATCTGAGCACTGTAGCTGAAATCTGTGGAAATTTATTAGAGATTAATATGAGCTCTTTATCAGTTTGTAAATAACCATTAACTTATGAGGACACTGCTAACTGATTTAAAGCCTGACCTTTTCTTTCTTATCCTCTGAAATACTCATTGACATTAATAGAACTTTTGAGTATACAACAATGCAGGATTGGGTCCATAATACTCAGGCATAATTGAAATATTAAAAGGTTATTCCACATATGTAGTGCTCTTGACTGCAAAATTCTGCAGATAGAAGTACTTGGAAAGCATTTTGATTGTAGCAAATTTACTACTTGCAGCCAGTGATTTATTTCATGCCCTAATGCACTAAAAGGTCAGTAGCCTAAATTTATCTCAGCAGTTTTCAACAGATTATGGCTTCTACAGTGTGTTCATACATCACCTACCTTTGGATGCTATGTTCATTCTAACCTCCAAATTCCTCAAGTTAACAGGAATTTCTTTAGATCTGAACTTTGTCTTTTTTTTTTTTGCTTCTGTTTTAATCTGCACATGAAATCACCTCGCAGCAAGATGCTACATTCTCACTTTTTGCCTTGTTTTGAGATGCTACTAACAGCTTTTAATTTGGAAAGACTATATCTGAGTTTACTGCGCCTGACTGGTTTCAGCTCAATTGTTTCCCTAGCCAACAGAGCATTTCATTTCTCCTGAAGGTCACTGCATGCTGCCAAGGCATTGAACACATCAGTTTTTCATTCATGCTGCAATCTAATGTTGCAGTACCATTAAGACAAATGGAAGTAGGCATGTGTGTATGACTTTTTCTATCAACAATTACCAAATTTATTATAATACAAACCAAACTAGTCTATCAGTGAATGAGCAACTGGTAATAACCTACCTTCTTTGCCTCCAACACTTTCTTCACGGCACTAGAAATTAATCCTTTCAGTACAGAGGTTTGACTGCATGCTAATAATTATTTGTAAAAATTATACCATCATGTCATCTGCTTGTGAAAGTGGATCTTCCAACTGCAGCACGACTAGATGCAATAAGATGGTGATGCAGTAAACTGCATGGATCCAAACTATCCCATAAAACAAACACAGTGGCCATCTGTTGGAGGAGGGCAGCCATTAACTGTTTTAAGGGCCTGGACCTGGTCCAGTATTGTTCATTCTACCACCAAAAGGAAACCACTATTCTAATCAACAATATGCATTTTAAAACTGGGTCATCATATGTCTCCAATGCCTGTGTTATTTGGAATCAATACATGCAGTGCTGACTCACATCGCTAAAAGGCAAACTAGTCTGTTTTCCAGCTGAGCTATTTTCAAGTTTGTGTACTCTCAAGTTTGCAGAATTCCATTAATCTGAGAAATTATTTAAAATTCGATTATAAATTAAATTCAGATTAGGAATCTGAGACTAGAGAGCCTGCCAAAATAGACTTAGTTACTTAACAGCTCTGCAGGATATTTCACTAGAGTAGTAAAATGCTTTGGTCAATAATGGCAATAATAATAAAGAATAGATAAGGAAAGAAAATAATATTAACAGTAAAAAAACCCAAAACATTAGAAAAGAGAAAAATATGGCCTATACAACAGTTACTGAAGTTTAATTAAAAGATAAAACAGGGAAGGAGTTTTTTTCCTCGTTCTTTCCGGTTGAATATTCTGTTTCAAGATGGACTTCTTAGTAAAGTGGAGATTTTTAAGTTCTTGGACCGCCTGTTGCAGTGGTGGGAAACCCATTAACTGGATGTGAGAATAACATAATGTAGGCACAACATGGCAAGTTTCCTCACAGAAGCCTGCCAAAATACATAAAATGGGTCTATTAACACCTTTGTTGTTTCACAAGTGCTACCTTGGGAAATGTTGCAAATTATGCCTAGGTCTCTGATAGGTTTGTAATACAGATAAATACTGACTACAATCAAAATCAATTAAGCTAATTTTATTCATGGTTTCAGTCAAAACTAAGCACAAATCTCAAGCAGTGAATAACTAACACATTGCATGCAGTCCAAACTGAAAAAGTCTTGCTGATAATTGCTGATACAATGTAAAGAAGTGTGGCTTGTTTTCCCACAAATACTTTCCTTGTGTAAAACTCTAGTTAATTAAATGTTAGACAAATACTAGTATAACTAAATATTGTTTGCATTTGAAATTCAGGCACAGAAAGCTGGAGCAAACTTCCATGTCTGAACGCTGGTACTAATGCATTTATAAAGTAAATATTTAAGAAAAAAATTAGACTCTTATGGGATTTTTATCTATCAAACCAATCATATTACAGATTAATTACTTGCTGTAAAGATCTACTTAAATAATTCACCAGTGTAACTAGTCTAGTCCTTATCTTACAGTAAAGCCACTTTTCTCATCTGACTGAAGTTCTGAAATGAAAAGTATGCCAAATTCTATCTATCACTTTGAGGCAAATTATTCTCAAAGTGTGAAGAAAAGTTACTCAAGTACACCAAGCCCCAAAGAACAACTCCAGGACATTCCTTTAGCTTTTTCACAGGGAATGTATTTTTTGGCTAAGCACACTGAGGGACTTTTTCTCTCCAAAGGAGTGAGCTAAATCTGAAGTCCTTGAACTCTTGCAGAAGAGCTGAATGGTTTCTGGTCCTCCAAGAGGGAAACTTCTTGGCCATTGGTACTGAAGTCCTATTTAAAAGATGAAAGTTATACAAAGACAGATTTTGAAGTCATGCTGCCTCGGGCACAGAGATTTTCTGTGGAGTTGAATTGCAGGTATGTATCAGAGAAGAAATTATCCAAACAGTGCTGCTTTACCTAAGTTATATGGCTAGGATGTACACAGTGGATGTCCAGCTAAAGTACCTGTAGGAATTTCGACTCACTACTGGGCTCACTCTGGTGTCCCTACTCTGTATTTCATACAATTATTTATACTAGGACACTGGCTGAAAAATATGTCATTATAGTATTTTACTAGCTGTTTTTTGCTTTTATTTTTGGTAACTTAAACTGCTGTCCAAATAAGAATTGAATTCAGAATGGGAAGCAAATGTACACCTTTTTTCCAGCTTCACTGTTTTGTAAAAAGGTATGAAAGGAGTGAAAGAGAGTAACACCAAGCTCACCAAATATTTTTTTCTCGTGTGTGCCATAAGTGCAAGGAGTAATCTTTCAGTGATATATTTGGATCTTTTCAGAAAAGAAGTGAGCTAATTGTAAGTAATGTAATAGTGGACACCTTAATGTCGGTGTGAACATTTGATTGCCCTCAAATAAAGAGAAGAAGAGCAATTACAGCAACCAGAACCAACTCAGCACCAGCATACTTCTAAATCCAGCTTAACCAGTGTCTATTCTATGCTGCTAAGATATTTCAGCCCCACTCTTTCTATAATCTTCTCCTTCAAAAAAGAGCAGTATGAATGAGTGTCTGATTCACTGGGATTCCTAGGTAAGTGATTGCCTACGTTGGTGACTCAGATTAGAAATCTAACTCAGAGGAGCTGTGGAAGATTGCTCTTCCTGTTCCACTGATCAGCTTGTTGGTGGCTTAAATTAGCCTTTGTTTAATACTTCCCAAAGTGACAGGCTGCATGTGGTACTGAGTCTTCTTCTTACACATATTTTGGATCTGTCATGTTTACTAAGCACTAACCAAAGGATAACTACTAGTGCACAACTCAGCCTTGAAACACACTTGGAGGAAAAGTTATGTGGGGTGCTCAGTAGAGCCACCCAAACACGTAGTTTCTTTTTGCTGAATTTTCATCTTGGGCCATAAGCTGGAAAGTCTGCTTCCCCTGCAGAGCCAACAACACAATCCATGCAACAGCTTCCTAATCCAATGGCAATAAATTCATCTTTGTTCAGACTAGCAGTTTAAGCTGTTTAAATAGCCTGCTGCACTCTGTGCAGGAAGCTGATGAGGGACTTCTCACATGCACACCACTCGGTGGCACAGTGACAAGCATGGGGCAGGGAGCACAGTAAATTGTTCACATCTGCACCAGGAAGAACCCAGCTGCTGTCTCATTTCCCTCTGCCCTACCACTATGATAGCAGAAAAAGAAAGAAAACAAAAAAAATCCTATTTTTATGGAAAAATCCTAAGCTCCTATCTGAACTCTTACCTCATTTAACCTTTCACCCTATCCTTGCTCAGAAAGAAGCAAAAAAAAATAAGAAAACTCTCCTCTAGTGATTTGTTCTCATTAGAGTTTGGTATCTGGCTAATTAAATAGTCCCAGGTGCCAGACAGAACCTTGCTTGCAATAACTTATCTTGTTTTGGTCAGTTCCTCAGCTCTCCTAGCCAACAGCTATGCAGCAGATACTTCTTTCCATTGCTGCAGTACAGTGTAACAAAATTAAGGTAATTAAACCTTCCATTTGAATCAACATAAGTGGCATGGCAAATCTCTAGTTCCTGCCATTCTCATTGCCTAAATAAACCTTCAGTATGTACAGGAACTTGTTCTTCTCTCTTTAAAACCTTGTTTGCAACAGTAAGAGTGTAGATTACACTGTGTGTCCTAAATGGCAGTGCACTTGACAGCCATCAAAAACCTATCATGATCAGATTGTAATGAATTTGTTTCTTCTCATATGCTGTTGTCTATTGAAAGACTTAACTCTGAGATAACACGTAAGGTAAAAGAGCAGGGGAAGTAAGTTATGAGAAATCTCCAGGATACTGTATGTGATGCTATGTTGGTTATGTACTAGAAATCCCCAAAAGGAATTTTGCAATATTTAAGTAATAAGAGCAACCACCATTAAGGCCTTGGCAGAAGATGAGATTTTCTGCACACCTCTCATAAAAAAATCTATTAGACACAACTGAGCAAGATCCTATTTTTTTTTATTAGGCTGCATGATCAGCACACAGTGTTTGCACTGTGCTGTGGTCCACAAAAGGCTTAGCAACTTCACACTGAAATGCATGAATCTTAGGGAAATCTCTGTCTAGCTGGAATAGTATCATGTTTCTGTCCCACAAAACGATGTCTCTTGCTCTTAGCCTGGACCATTCTTATAGATGTAGAGAGTAGTAAAATGGTCATGCTGGAGTAATTGAGGAAACAGTGTAATCTGGTGGAAGAGTGTACAAGCAGATGGAAGCAGGTGTTCTGTTTTTACAAGCAGCCCATAAATGAGCTAGAAGCAGAGAGATCCCTTTACCAGAAGAGATATTTGTTGGACTGACAGTGTAAAGGCAGTCATTGAGACAACTTCATGCACAGGAAACTCTGATATAACCACTTGTCCAATAGGGCATTATGCTTACACAGGGTACAAATCAGGATCCCTCCAAGCACAGCAGCACAGCTTTGATACACTCAAATGAACAGGGGAGACTTGGTGAGGTATAAAATATTCCTTGTCTGAAGGGGCTTGTCTGGACACAGATGTTTTTACTTACAACATACAAGTCATAGAGGTATAATTCCTCATGATGAGAATGCTCTCATTAAAAATGATTGTGGGTTTTCCCCCAAAAAACCCGACCAAATAAAAATCAACCAAAAAACCAGCAAAACCACTTCAATTTAAAGCTAATTTAAAGAGGTAATTTACAAACTGAATTTAGACTTGTAGATTTAAATCATTTAAAATCCTGTCCTTGCTTACACCAGATTTTTTCCCCTAAGCTGACAAGACCATAATGTTCAACAACCCAACTGTACTCTGACTACAGTGAAAGCTGATGTACTCCAGATGATGTAAGAAATGCACTGCTGTGAGGGATGCTGACCCACCTTTTTTTGAGTGCACAAAGCAGCATGCACCTTCTTCTCTCAGTGCTACAGAGTTTCTGTGAACTTTATAGAAGATTATGAAACCAGGTATTGCCTGGATAGTATAAAAAGAATGTCTTGAATATACAAATCCTATTATATTCTGGAACTGAATGCCCTCAAGAATTAAACATGGCAGTTTCTTGATAAGTAATTGACTTTCTCCCACCCACTGAAAAGGAAGACATAAAGGCTCTGTATAACATATGTCTGGATACATTCAGGTCATACATAGTGACAAAACACAATATGCTAGAGATTATTAAGTAGCTTCATACTGTTTGGCAGAAATGAAGAGAGGAAGTCATAAAATTCTGGCACACATTCAGCAAGCAGCACATCTTTATTGAATGAATATACATATCTGATAAGTGACCACTCAGGAGATCAGTGTAAATTGACTGTATATCAGAAATGGTCCTCCACAAAAGGTCAAATGAACTGGTTCGAAATAGGACATGGGGATATTTTTCTGTGGTCACTTAAGAAAAAGATTTTTCATTGGAGGTGATTCATAAGGTTAACAAAAGCAAGAATATAAGGGTTGATTCTTCTGAAAGGCAGAAGGCCTTTTCTAGATTTACAAGGGTTTGCTGAAAAAGCATTATACTACGTTTACATTGGTAAATCCTGACCATGGAGATAGAGCAACAGCAGACAAATTTCATTCCAGGAATAGAATAAGCTGTACTTGCAAACTGGCTTTTTGTTTTTCTGGTTTAGAAGCATTTCTACATCCCAGGAGCTGCTATCATACTTATGTCAGTGAGGACAGTGAAAACATCTCACTCCTCCCCAGTCCAGCTATGTCAGCAAATTGTTTTAAGGGCAAACATGGTCTAAGTAAAGAAAATGTCTTTTTCATTTTTTTTTAAAGTTCTACCTGTTTTAGTAAGGCATATCGGAAATTATTTTGTATTTGTTGTATTAGATTTTATTTACAATATATCATTACAAATCATACTTTGAAATTTAAGAGATTCCTACTACTGTCCTTCTTATCCTGTCATTCATATCTTTTCCTCACCACCTAGTAGGGTTCATTTGTGGGAAAAACCGCAAAGAATAATGTCCAACATTGTACAAGAAACCCAACTGCTTCCTGGGCTTCATAAGAAGAAACATGACCAGCAGGTTGAGAGAGGTGATTCTCCCCATCCACTCTGCTCTTGCAAGACCCCACCTGGATTACTGTGCCCAGATCTGGAGCCTCCAACACAGGAAGGATACAGACCTGCTGGGATGAGTCCAGAGGAGGGCCACGAAGATGATCAGAGGACTGGAGTGACTCTGCTATGAAGACAAAGGTGAGAGAGCTCGAGTTGCTCAGCCTGGAGAGGAGAAGGCTCCAGGGGACCCTTATCATGGCTTTTCACTATTTAAAGGTGGTTTATAAGTAAGAAAGAGAAAAAATTTTACCCATAGCCTGTAGTGACAGGACACAGTGATTTAAAATTGAAACAGTGTAGATTTGGATTGATCATAAGGAATAAATTTCTTTATAATGAGGGTGATGAGACACTGGAACGGGTTTTCCAGAGACTCTGTGGATGACCCACACCTAAAAGTGTTCAAGGTCAGATTGGATAGGGATTTGAGCAATCTAATTTAGTGTCAAATGTCCCAGCCCATGGCAGGGGGGTTGGACTAGATACCTTTTAAGGTCCCTTCCAGCCAAAACAAAGTGAAAAAAAAATATTCACAAATTAAGTCTTAGATTATAGAGATTACTTGTATACCAGCTCTATAGAGAAGTAGATTTCATTAACTAATTCTAATCACTAAATTGAAATTCCTAATTTGAGTAAATGCAAACACAGTAATGAGAGGTTCACATTGATCTACTCCCTCTAGGTTTTCTTTGTAGTGGAGGTACTTGTTTGGAATGTTTCATCCATTGCTAAAGTAGACATCTGAAACAGGTCAAATGAATCATACCTTAAAAACATCTCTTTTCTTCAACTATAAAGGCCATCTAACTGAAATACTGTAGATGTTGAAAGTCAGGCAAAATGATTTTCAATCTTACTATATATAACCATAACAAGATAAAAGACAACAATAAATGGAAAGTGAGAAGGTAATCTGAGCAAGCTTTCTCAGTCCATCTGAGAGAACTAAGCCTCAGTGGATAACCATAATTACCTATAAGAATTAAGGAGAATAACATCCTATTTCTGTACTCACTTGCTTACACATGAACAGAGGAAGGCAGACAGGAATATTTGCTTTGCTTACTGACCAAGCATGTTTTCAAGACCTTGGTTTGAGCTTGATACATTACCTTGTCCACAACACTTTTGCATATCACATGTAATCAATGTTCCAAATTCCAGAATTAATGGGCAGAATTGTTTTTATTTCTCATAGAAAAAAAAGGAAAACATGAAAAGAAAAAAATATTGCACATTATATCTTTGCCATCTATTTACCTAAGCAGCTAGAAGTACCTTTCCAATTATCTGCAGCTCAAAGAATAGAACTGATAACATAAATTAATACCTTGCAGTAAAATTGCTCCTACCTTGGCTCTAACCATCTTCACAATAGATATTTGTAGGTTGACACTTTAAATGATATATCTCGCAGAGGCAAAAATAAGATTCGAAAGAAGAGAAAAGAGGCACTAGAAACTGCCAGAGCCACAGGGGAAAGGATGTGTAACTTCCATGGAACTGAGAAAAGCAGCAGACTCAGCATGGCTGGCCATGAGCACCCAAAGCTTTATGTACATGAGAACAGGTATGACAAATCTCAATGTGAGGAGAGCAGAACA
>NW_008655379.1:0-24071 GCF_000695815.1 Acanthisitta chloris | reverse complement strand
GGAAAGAAGGTTTAGGAATAAAAGGTAGGATGATATGCACAGGAAATCACATGAAACAATGAAAAGTAGAGTCCTGGGATGGGAAGCAATGAAAAATAATGTGCAATCAATATCTAGAGGGAAAGAAAACAAAAAAAACAAAGAGTGAAGAGTGGACAACAAGAGCCCCTGAAATAGAAAGGGGAGGTCAGTCAGTACCAGGACTCACACTGGTTAGGGACAGAACAAGAATAAGTCTAGAGTGTAAGAAGTCCTTTACAAACAGCAGAGTTTGAGGGGGGCACATATTTTTCTCCCTTGGCTCAGAGTTTCCATAGGACACATCTACTGTTAAATCTTTAGAGGAATAACACGAGGTTAATTTGACTTTGGCATAATTATCTTTGCAAATTTTAATTACACTGTATAATTAAAAAACATATTTCTTTGAAAACCCCTGACAATGCAAGCTATTTGGCATTTTGTTTTCAAGACAGTTGACCAACCTTTTGTTTGTGTTTTTTAAGAGGATCTATGAGGGTCTAACAATATCACACATATCTTCAACATCCACTGCAGCGTCCTCAGTAACTGAGGAGTTCAAGTGAACATAAAATACACTGGTCTAACCTTGGTAGAGTAGAACTTCTGCTTTAATTTAAGGATTGTGAATTTTCTTAGGAAAATGAATTCATCTTTTCTTAGAAAAAAACCTATCACACATTATTCATTGAGGATCCAATTCTCAGTCAAGATTGTACCACTGAGTCCAGTGAGGAACATACTTGGAGCCTGTTGCTTTGTTTAATATGATCAAGCTCTTTGCACCCATAAACCTTTTTAGCTTCAGGAATGTAAATAAGTATTTTAGAACCCCTTTGCAACACAAACTCTGCAGCACCTACAAATTAAACTGGGGTTACATTCTAAAATGGATTAATTATATTTTATTGTTTTCTAGAGATTTACGCATCATCTGTGACCAGTTTACAAAGGCTTTGCATGCTATTGTTCCTAACTATCAGCCAAACAAACTCACGCTGGCTTCTGAAAGCCAAGCTGTGTTTTTTTCTTTTCACACATCACCACCAGTAATAAAGATTCTGAAGGCAAAATTAAACCCCAAGATAATGCTGGGCCACCCCACTGTCTTTAGATTAAGCCTGCAATGAAATTACATAGATGTAATTGACTGGAACTTAAGTAAATAATTCTGCTAGGGAAGAAAAAGGAGATCAGCTCTCTCCATATTACATAAATTGGTCTACAGTGCTACCAGAGTTAAGGTAAGTCTAGATTTTAATTCTCCAAATGTTTTCTTTAATTATTAAGGCTTCTTTATTGGACTGCCACTGTTAAAATTCAATTTTATACAACCACATTAAAACAATTTCTGTAAGAATTTCACTTTCCTGATGTAGCAAATGCATTCATCCATCCATATGTCTGTGATCTATAATAAGCTTGAAGATTCATTGTGAAATATCCATTCTTTTGGGTAATTATTGTGATATGGAGAAATTAACAATCGGTTTTAAGCACCAAGTTAAAATGAGTCTAAATTATTAATTCTTGCAGAAATACCCTCAAATAAACCAATACAGGAAAAGAAAAATTGCCTTTCCCAACAACTCAGTGCTAGGAAAAATGTTTATTTGGCATTTAGTTTTTCACATAGGAAGAGAAGGAAAACCCACAGCTTTCTGGAGCTCTACAAAAATTTGTGCTGCATTAGATAAAACTATTGACAACCTCAGTGCTGGACACAACAAGCTATAGTTCACACTCCCCTCAATTCTCCTTTCCCCAAAAATGAGGCATGTTTCTATCTGAATGCAGCTGTATAATCAGCACTGTGAGATGTGTGTGAAGAATCCAGACCCAGACAATGGGTGAACTCCAGATTTTAGGATAAGAAAGGACAGAAGACACAAAGCATTAAAAGACACATAACTATAATCTCTTTGACACATGTGGCTTCTGTTTGGCACTGGGGATGAGGACATGAACAAAGCAAGGATCCCTGCAGAGATTATATAACCTTATTTTCAAAGTTACTGAACCTATACATCTCCCATTCATCTTAATGGAGCAACACTACTGCCAGCAGTCATAGGCGTGGAATATCTCCTGATTCTTTTCTTCCAAAAATCTATCTATGCTCAGTTCTCCTGCCCCTCTCTCTGGATGTTTAGGGTATTTCCACTGAAATTAGCGACTTTCTGGCCTTTAGGAAATCTAAAGGCACAATGATGCTGACATGTCATTTAGAAGAAGAAAAATATTATAACCTGTTGCAAAAACAGCTATGCACATCTGTGCACTAATATTTTGCTTTTGGAGATTTCAGTCAGTACACAGCTAATTAAAGAAGACAGAGAAAAAGAAGGAGTTTAACACAGAGATGCTAAATTCCAAAGGGCTGTGCAATGGAGGAGAGATTGAGAAATGATTTTTTTTCTCCCAACCAGGTTCTTCAGTTTTGCATGTCACACCTCATTGCAGCTCTACTGTCATGGTTTAACCCCAACTGGCAGCTAAGGACCAAACAGTCACTCATTCACTTCCCCACCACAAGGTGGGATATCGAGGAGAATCAGAAAAAAAGGTAAACTTGTTGGTTAAGAACAGTTTAATAATTGAAAAAAATTATAATATAATAATAATACTAATAGCAATAGTAATGAAAACGGGAGAGGAATAAACCCAATAATAACAAGAGATGCACAATATAACTGCTCATCACCTGCTAACTAATGCTCAACCCATCCCTGAGCAGTGATCAGTGGCTCCTGGCCAACTCCACTCAGTTTACATACTGGGCATGACATTCTATGGTATGGAATATCCATTTTGATAATAATAATACTAATAGCAATAGTAATGAAAACGGGAGAGGAATAAACCCAATAATAACAAGAGATGCACAATATAACTGCTCATCACCTGCTAACTAATGCTCAACCCATCCCTGAGCAGTGATCAGTGGCTCCTGGCCAACTCCACTCAGTTTACATACTGGGCATGACATTCTATGGTATGGAATATCCATTTTGCTTTGAGTTCAACTCAGCTGTCCTTGCTGTGCTCCCTCCCACCTTCTTGTGTACCTGCTCACTCATAGAGCATGGGAAACTGAAAAGTCCTTGACTTAGGATAAGCACTACTGAACAACCTAAATATCAGTGTATTATCAACATTATTCTCATACTGTATCCAAAACACAGCACTGTACCAAGAAGAAAATTACCTGTATCCCAGCCAAAACCAGGACATCCTCCTAATAAAGTATTATGTTTGTGGGCTTTTCAAAGTCATTAGGAAAAAATCAATTATCATATTACAATGTCCACTTCATTGAATGAACCACTGAGCCATGTACAATTTATTCCATAAGTCAGAGGAAAATAGTTATCTAATCCTTTAATAATCTCCTGACACCTATGAATGATAAAACAAAGTGGAAACATAGCCCCCATCTTTTTTTTCAATAATGGCCACTAAAAATAAAGCTCCAAGGGTTAACAATCAGAGAAATCTAAGAAATTAAGTGAAAATGTAGATGTGTCAAAGATATGTGTTTGGACATAACACTTCAAGTAATATTCATGTAAACATGAAGCAGTAGTCACACACATGCAGTCACTGCCTCCAGGTATAAGAGACAGACATTGAAGAGACATATCAAAAGATACTGAAAGCTTCATATTCATTAATTTATTTGTTTGTTTTATTTTGTGAACAAACTACAGACTTCCTTAGCTCAATAATGAACATAATCACTTCTGACTTTTAGGCTGGCACCTTGGTCACAAAAATGTCCTCTTTTTTAATATTTTGGTTATCTGTTGACAGATTTACATTGAAGTGTCAAAAATCTACTTAATGCTTTCACACAGTGCTCTTTCCACTCATAAAATCCTTATTTGGCTGGAGACATCCATGTGTAGAAGTTTGTTTCCTATCTCTTTTGAGTTTTTTTTGAGATGCTACCTGGTATTGAAACAAACAAAACCAAAAGAAGAGGGAACTGAGGGATGATATTCCTTTGGGGAGTGGGGTAGATGTTAGTGAGTTCCTATAGGCATACAAGCTGTTGCCTCACAGTGGAGTGACCTGAGAGAGGCAGCAGCTCCCAGCCCCTGCTGAGTTCTGCTGGAGCAGGCAGGCCCACACTGCGGCAAATTATCACTCTATGAATAACATCACTAAGCAAACTCAGAGGGAAAAAATAAACTGCCATTCAGAAAATAGCTATTTGCTAAAAGAAGCTGTAGCTTGGTGTATCACCTAATGACAGTTCCTGCATTCACTGGGAAAAGTTTACCAAAAAGAACTCAATACTTTTTCTTAAAAAAAGCCCCAGAGCTACTTAAAATTAGGATGAACAAAGGCAACATATTCAATTTTGTCTAATATCTTAAAATGTTCTGTAAGATACTTTGTCATAGCTAAATCCAAAAGAGTACATATTAAAAGCATATACAATTGTGTTTGCTTCAGATTAAGTACTTTCATAATGCATTTGTGGACTGCATAAATGCCTCTTCCAGCTTTCAGTTAGACTAATACACAAAATTCCACCACTGTTTCTGCATACATAATGTAATACAATGATCATAGTTATCATTAAAGTAACTTGTAAAATTTTTAGAGATAGCATCAAAAAAAAAAAAGAATGCAAATTACTTTATGAAACTTTGAAAACTGTAGACACATATTACTATTTTTTTTTACATCTTCATAAGACATTAGTCCACAGTGCTTTCTCTGTGATAACAAAGTAGTCTCATGTAGGGACTTATGGAATAAAAATCTAGTGTTTCTCCACTTTAAGATCATTTGCCTAATTGTCAATGAATGCATCTGTTTTTTGTTTATGAGCATCCATATACCTGCATGGATTTTGGAAATTGGGGCAATGGCAATGGGTGTCACAAAAAGGAAAATAGCCCATAAAACTTGAGTGTGATACTTCTTGACAGTGCTTATTTACAAACATTTCTGTTACTGTAAACTTAAAAAGGCTATTTGAAATAAATTTGTTTACAGTGTCATAAACTAATAGGCCACATGAAAATATTGACTGCCTGTCCTTTTCTGTTCTGGTCTGAAAAACATAGCTTGACCCATAGCACTATCATTCACCTATCATGACCTCTATATCAAGAGTGAAGAATTAAAAATGAAAGGAAAAATGCTCAAAACCCGAAATAGTGTCAGTTACTGGGCATATAACAGAAAAAAAATCTAACCATCACAGCTCATTTCCTGTACATGATGGTAAGATGTGACCCAGGTAATTACACTCTCAAAGAGAATGGAGATGGGTGAGGTGTGTCAGAGCAGTGGAACCTGTTCTTTTTGAATGCTATATCTTGTGGAAGGCATCCTTAAATTATGCAGCTGTCTTCAGACCCACCAGGGACTTCAGCAGATTCAGATTCTGGTGGCAGAATCCTGCTTTGGTAGATTACTTCTGGTGTCAGTAACACAGCATCTTGTTACAGGCTAGGACTGGAGTCATTTGCAGTATGATGTGGCATCAGGACCTCTCCTTTTCTACTACCAGCAGGATTTTATACCTGCTTGTGTTTTGGCCAAAAGACAACTACCAGCCCAGACAAGTGCTATTTTATCTGAGTGATTTTATTTCCTGCTTGATTTCATTCTCCAAAGAGAAAAGCAATTAGCTCATGGTGAGCTGTTCTGCCCTGACACATAATGGCCTCCCACCTTTCTTACCTGATCCTTTTTTCTTTTAACAAGGCTCCATCTTCAAACTCTTTCTCCCAGTGAGATTCTGTCCTCAAATCAATGTCTCCTCAGAGTGCTCTTTGAAGGGGAGGTGAAAGACAAGGACCAAGCCACCTAGTTGTCTGTGCTAAAGCAGGTGAAGCACTGAGATTCCCCAGGATTATGTAATGCTGATTTAACACTAGCCCTTGCCATTTGGAGACTGACTCAGGTAAAATAAGGGCATTGAAAGCTGTGAAAATTCAGGTGCAATGCAGCCCAAATTGCCAACAATGTTTTTAACATTTTCCAGGAATAATTGATTTTTCTGGCTCCAGTATGACCAGGAAGACTACAGCAACCTGATCTAAAGCATGGCAGCACAGCAAGATGAAGAAACCAGATCTCCTGCAGAGACAGTCTGAAAGCTCCCAGCCAAAGCCCATTCGGAATTTGGAAGAAGCCAGTGCCTCAGTCTCTGTCTTCAAGTTGTCCTTAGTTATTTTAATGTGAGTGACTGCATAATTCAGAAGTACATGATATGCCCACAGGTTGGGCTGGTTAGCATTTTACAGTCCTGAGAGGTATCAGAAGCACTTTCTCTCAAAATCACATCACAAGACCCAAAGCTATGTGAATCTATCACCTCTTTGGCTAAAACCCCTCGGGTCCTTCCACTTATTCCTTCACCCTACTCATACCACTGGAAAAGACTCAACAAATTTGAATATAAAGACATTGATCTTCAGCATCTCTTATAGTGGGATTACTGAGTATTTATAGTTGTAAGATAAAAGAGTGGGAAAGAGAGAGAGAACTGGTTCATTAAGGGCATACTCATCCTTTGTTATATCCTAAAACACAAGATGAAACACAGCTGCATTACCGTATTTTTAGTTCCCGGTCTATTTATAAAACTATATGGTTGGTTTTTAAAACTGTAAATTTGCTGTTATGGATTGCATCATGTAGTTTCTGTATTGCACTGGGGTCATTCTCAGTTACATTTTCCAAGTGGCAGGTGTGGAATCAAGCAGAATGCAGAGCTTGTGGTAAGGGGACTGTAGTAGCAGCGTTTCAGAGGGAGCACCAGATGCTCTGATCGGCACACGTCAGCTGTGACATTCAATAGGGAGGAAAGTATGTGCATCACACCAACATCCCCCAAGTCAAGAGCACCACTTAAGAAGTCAGGGCACATCTGTGTCCAAGGACTATGATTGCTCCTGTCCTCTGAGAGGTCAGGAAGGTCACAGGAATCTTAAAATCCATCTTGGTTCATTCATCTTTATGTGATAACATTGTCATATTACTGTGCCATATGTACCACCCATAACTCATTTAAAGCATGGTGTTTTACATGAATCAGAATTTACAATGAAAGATCTGATATCTTGCAATAGGTAAGCACTGATCTCAATAGCCAACCTTAGTTTCTTGTATCATACTACCACTTCTACAGCTATTTTTCCTCAGAGTTGACGAGGCTTCATAAAACTGCAATAAGAAATGTAGCCTTTTCTGGAGGGCAGTGTACATATGGTACTCTATTTGCTACAAGACTAAATAGTGAACAATCTTTTACTTTGAAATTTTAGAGCAACTATGCAGAATATTAATTAATCAACCTGGAACATAGCCAAGACACCAGAGTTTAACATTCTTGCTCTTGTAAAAAGTAGCAGAGCATATTTTTCCTATGACATGAGAGGTTGAGGACCTTGCAGAATAATGCCCACAGGAATACAAGACAAAGTGCCATGCTAGGACATTTTTTCATTAGTTCCTTTTGGGTGGGGAACTCAAACCAAACCAAATCAGACAACAAAGATAAACTACTAGAAAGAATTGCTTTGAAGATCTTGTATTTTTTAAAATTTTATTCTTTAATTGCACCCAAATTGAGTAATAATTGGAATTTGATAATTTAATTAACAAAACAAAAGTCTCCTTTCAAACAAAGAACTTCTGGCAGGAGAAAAGGTCTATGCAGTAGCTATTTCTAATATGAGATATGTGGAAACAGAGGAATAAAAATCAATTATTGAAAACATGTATTCTATACATCCAGAATATTGATTAATACACCATTCAAATAAAAAGAAAAAAAAAGCCTAGCATTTAAATTACAAGCATTTTGAAATTATAACAGATCTTCAATATAGATCTTAGATAGACCTCTAGATCTGTGTTGGGTTAGGACTTTTATGGACACATATAAAGACGCTATAAAGCTTATAACTAAATAAACAAGTCAATCTATATTTAAAAAAAGTAGACAACTCTTTTAGCAGTGCAACATGTTGTCCAAACATGGCCCCATCTCCTCTCATACATTTTCTGAGTTTGTTACTTCTTCACTGGTTAAAAAGGTGTGATTGCACTCCCAACACACCCCCACACATACACACTCCCACCCCCACCCCTCCCCCATGCACCCCTCCCAAATTCCCTGTTTTACTAAGTAGAGCTCTCTTTTGTTTGTTTGAGGGTTTTTTGTTTTTTAAAGAAAAACAGTTATTTGGTTATGGGTTTAAAAATGAGAAATTTGCTTAAATGAGTCATATTCTGGAAATGAGCATTTGAACACTTAGCATGTTCCTTTGGGAGATTTTTTTCATGTGAAAGAATCCAGTCATCATCTCCACCTCCTCCTTTCTTTTTCCCTTTGAGCTCTTCATACCTGTATTGTAGAACTTCAAGCTGAACAGGAAAAAATGAGTTCATATCCTAATACTCAGTTGAGCTTCAGTTCTGAACTGTGAAAATGGACTAATGATAACCTGTTTCCTCTTTAGGATTTATGAAAATGAATAATTATGTGAGTGACTTTTGCAAATCACAACAATGAACACTTGGAAAAGCCAATGAGAAAGTCAGGATTCTATCTTGAAAATAAGGCCTAGACAGCATGAAGTGAGTAAGACATGGATTCACTCAGTTAACAATAGTAAGAAAAAAATGTGAAATATTACTTGTTAGAGAGCCCATCATCAAACCTAATGAGTCAAGATTCCTTCAGAAAAAGTACTTCACACTCATATTATTGAAGTCTGAATCATAATGCATTTTTACTAAGAGAACTGAAAACAAAATGCCTTGGCTGTGATGTTTCCTAACATTTGAGCTCTTGATTTCAAAACCTTCCTAGTATTTCCAAGTATTTGCCATTTGTTGCATGGCTGCTTCCTTCTTACAGATTGGTTAAAAGGCAAGTTACTGGTCTGACATCACCATCTCCGATTTTCATTTCTTCTCCTTTTGGATGACTAAATAAGGTTTCTCAAACTGCACATCTGAAAGCAGTGGCTATTTTTAAAATTGTTCTCCTTTTATATAGACAAGCTGTTAGTGCAACCAACAATTATATACATTCCCTATCATTGTAAGATTGTGTAAGATTACACAATGCAAAAAGGATTATTAAGAGAGCCAAAATTAGTATACTAATGATTCAATTTGACAGTTTCATTATGTATAATGTGGATAAAACTGATAGAAAACTCCTTTTAAATTCCTCCTGCCATGTTCTGAACAAAACTGCTAAACCAACCTAGAATAAACTAGCTTATGTTCTTTTGTAACAAATTTATCATAATGGTGCTTCTGTAGCAGCCTTATATTTTTCTTTTTATACTAAATGTTCAGGACAGTATTTTGATCTAATTATATTTCATCTAATTATAGTTCAT
Source organism: Acanthisitta chloris (assembly GCF_000695815.1). Lineage (NCBI taxonomy): Eukaryota > Metazoa > Chordata > Aves > Passeriformes > Acanthisittidae > Acanthisitta > Acanthisitta chloris. Next base: position 14,664 of record NW_008655379.1, on the reverse strand, counting down.
CATAGTTAAAATATCAAATTTAATGGTATGTCATGGATTAACAGAATAATTTGATTTCTACACTGTTAATTAGAATTTACATTTACATGATTATGGAAAGTTATATATAAATTACAAAATTAATATTTAATGTTTAAAAAAATCCTTCTGCCTGTTTCTAAGAGGGTCTGTAGACAAATTAAATTATTTAAAAATATATTTAGCCATTTAAGGTCAACTAATGGGTTTCTTAGGGAACTATGCTCTACTCTCTATATTATAAAAGTGAAAAACTTGCTAATAAGAAATTAGACATTCATGGGTAACAAACTCAAACATAAACTTGGTACATCCCAGGGATTCTCCAGCTAATTAACTTGTCTATCTCTTCTGGTGCACATCCACTGGCACTGAGGCAGGAATCTCCCTCGTCCCTCAGGTGCACCCACACTGCAGTCCAGACAGAAGTAGAAGGAAGAGTGGATACATGCAGGACAAACCTGTTTCCAGGCTCCTGTGGTGCAAAACCACACATGTCCCATCATAATGTCATTTTACAGGCACAAAGGAGTCCACAACTAAAGAAAAAAACGTGTTTGGGATTTCCTAGGACAGACAAGCAAAAATGGCCATTCCAGTCTAGAGAGAAGATGCTAATAACTGTATGGAAATGGACTACTCTGGTCTCCTGCAGACTTACAGCAGATGAGTTTCTAGTGTCTAGTCAGCTGACAATGTGCTGCTGGAGGGATAAGTTATTCTGTGGTGTAGGGCTAGGTGATGTGCTGCTCTGCAGATACGTTTATCCTCAATATTTGGCCAGGAGAAGATTTTTTCACTGCTACCTTCTGAGCTGGAAAAATTATTAGCTTCCCTGGTTCAAATGCAGATAGGATACACTTTCCATGCCAGAAAGAGTGAGCATGTCAACAACATAATGGTAAGAGTTTGCAGGCTATAGACAGTACAGGGGCAGTGGCATATGATACTATGAACTGTGCAGGAACATGCAAAATGCTGAAGAGATCCAGCATTCATCTGGAGGGACAAGCAGGGATTTCATTCTTTCCCAGGGACATAACAATCAGCTCTGTTTGCAGAGTCAGTACAAGAAGCAATGAAGTCCAGCACTTATTACAGTGGAAGAAGAAGACCAGAAAAGGAAAGAAAGTATATTTTATGCATTTTTATTTCTTAATGCATGACAGGTTAAGCTTCTGTGGTAAACGACAGCCCACTGTCACGTGGGAGTGGCACAGTGTGTCGCTGGCTGTAAGAAGGCACCACGCTGTGCGGATAGTTTGGGTTTGGATCATTTTAGAGTACTTTAACACATCACAAAAGCAATTTCCTGTCTTTTCCTCCTTCTCATTTTTTCCTTCATAAACTCAAAAACAACTTACTATGCAAACCTATCTACTGCCAAAATTAGGAGGAATATGGGTTACTTGTGTACAATTGCAAAAGGGTTATAAACATGCAAAGGAAGGACTCAGCTGGACCCTTGGCCATCATGACATTTTTTTGAGTTTAAGACCTCAAATTAACAACCTAGTATAAATGACATCAAAAGAATAAGAAACATATTCTTTCCTAGTACTTCTATTTACCTTTTTTCATTTATTTTTCTTATATAAAGAACAAAGAAATACAAGATATGTCGTGTTTGTATTCAATGTCAATAGAAAAAAAAGTCACTTCCATCAGGATGATGTGCTTTTATTTGTTCTGCTATTGCACAGCACTACTCTGAAATCCTTCCAGGAAAGAAGACTCAAGAAAAAGCAAGATGAAAATGTAATACAGTTAAAATATTAAAAATTAGGAGTCATCTGGTTTAGATCTTAATAGTATAAAATTTGAGTCCTTTAAATAGTACTGGTTCAGACACACTATCACCCTGGGAAAGCTTGGCGTTATGTTACACTTTCAGAAACCCTAGGATGATATAAAACCACAACAGGTGGAAAATATGTAAATAAGACTTTTCATCATGTAGTGACTGAACCACATATCAAAGTATAGATAGGGCTAATTAGCTGCTAAGGCAGCTGTTGAAAATTTGTCCTACCTGAGAATCTCAAAAGGATGCCTACACTGCAGTCATGCTGGGAGCCCAACTCATGTCACGCATCGGTTCACACACAGGAAAGCTGCCATTACAGAGAGCCTGCTGTCTTCCCGTGTTTTCACCCAAGGTGGGACCATTCTCAGCTCACAGACACCAGGAGCAATGGGCAGAGAGAGGCCCATCATCAGAGGTAGTTGTCATCATCAGCAGTATAGGGGATATTACAGCCTCAAGGTGGGTTTACCAGTTGGTTGTACATTAAAACTCCCTCCCTGTTACACCACAGGTTCTCTTGAAAAAGTAGCAAAAATTATGCAGCTACCACTAGTCGATTGCACATTTGATTTCTTTTCCTCTGTCTCTCTTTCAATCCAGCCTCAATATCTGCTTGGAAAATTTCACTTAGTCAGCTGGCACCTACAGGTCCATTGAGTCACACAAGCTGATTTTTAACCAAAAGACTCACTGCCTTTTTGTTTGAATTGACACCCTGTCCTTTTTCTGCTCAGAGCCTTTCCACACTTTTCCTCTACTGTACATGTACACATTTATGCCACAGAGAGGGGTGTCCACCATGGGTCTTCCCCACATGATGACAACCATTTCTGTGCAGATGAAGGACAACCTCTTCCCCTAGCTGCAGCCGTGGGGGTCATCTCGCTTCTCTTCAAGGCTGGGCAGAAGGGATGGGAGGACACCTTGGGCACCTGAGGGTTTAGATGCTGTGCAACTGGTTTGAGAAGAGAGAAACAAGTAAGACAGGCTGCATATGGTGTGTTGAAAAATGTCTGTCTATATATGGATAAATTTTTTCACTATAAGGACAGTGAGCACAGACATGGCTTACTGCTCAGTATATGCTTTATCCTATATACCATTCAGAATTGCAGCAACGGGCATGAAGGTACTTTAAGACACACTTCTGAAATATGAATATGAACATTATTGTAGTTATACTCCCCCACACACACACACTACACTTTTCAGTGTAATCAAACTTAACACAGGCTCAGATTCCTCAAAAAAAATGCATAAAGAAGCCTATATCACTACACTTTTCAGTGTAATCAAACTTCACACAGGCTCAGATTCCTCCAAAAAAATGCATAAAGAAGCCTATACACATAAAATAAAGAAGCCTATATATCTTGCCTTAGACTTCACCTTTACTTATACATAGAATTACTGTCATTTATGCTGCAGAAGCTGTAATTAACTGTTATATAATAGATTAAATCTTTAGATCTCAAGGTCTTCCAGAAGCAAGGCAGAGAGTCTATGTTTAGTGACAGGGATGCTCTGATCACAGGGCCGTACTCCTCATACCACACCAGAAATGGGATCTATCTTGCCTTAGACTTCACCTTTACTTATACATAGAATTACTGTCATTTATGCTGCAGAAGCTGTAATTAACTGTTATATAATAGATTAAATCTTTAGATCTCAAGGTCTTCCAGAAGCAAGGCAGAGAGTCTATGTTTAGTGACAGGGATGCTCTGATCACAGGGCCGTACTCCTCATACCACACCAGAAATGGGATCTGCAGCATTCTCTTTTTTACCTCTCTCTGTAACAAGCAAATACTATGGAGTACTCAATTTTAATAGGAAAGCTAAACAGTTAGTTCTCTTATTTCAGATGCAGAAAATATCTGGAGAGTCCTTAGGGTGCTTATGGTAATGTTTGGGGTGGGAGTCCTCATGTTTGTCTTTAAAATATTTCTTAAAGCCCATTTTCTGAAAGCATATCCTGAAAAGCAGGTTCCTTATTCTGGAAATCATTATAATTTGGTTAATTTATGGCATAATGTCCAATCAAATTAATTTGTTCCAGTTATTGGTCACATATTCAACCAGTAGATGTGTGAGCTAATTGATGAGTGAGTTTTATGAAATAGTGTGTGTCTTATCAGAGAAGAGCCTGTGGTTTCAATCATATTAAAAAAATTACAAGACTTGTTGGCCATCTGATGTCGAGACATCTCTCTCCTACTACTGAAGCAGTGTCCTTTTTTTACTGAACATTTGAACATTTTCAGTCCCATTAGGTATCTTATGTCTCCTTATAAATTATTTTGAAAAATTAAAATGCACAGATATATAAAAGGGAGGAAAATAGATTCAGTAACTTAGCTAGACTAAAACCTAATTTGTTCAAATGTAAATTCTACAGGAATGTACAAAGTATTGAGTTCTAATTATAGAAAAGTCTAAAAATTTTTATTCCAATTTATACACTGGAAACACTTAGGGATCTAATTTCTTAAAATTTGTATTAAATATTAAAGTAGCAGTAGTTCAACATATTTCCCAAATTCTATCCATGTTGAAATATAATATATGCCTGTGCATGAATTGGTTTATATGTGCAAAGAAAGGAAAAGACCAAAAAATGAGACTAAGCATTTAATCTCATGTGAAGATGCTCACACTGACAGAGCCAATGAACATGCTCCTATGAAAATCACAGATGTGACAAAATTTCTGAATACATGATCCATTTCAAAAAAAGAGCAGCTTACTTTATAAGTTCATAGTGAAGAGCACCTTATGAAGGCACAGTTTGGAAAGCTTTACCCTTCCCCTTGTTCATACATTACACTGAACATTGTAATAGGATTTGGTAATCTGTAGAATAATTAAACTAAAATATAAAGCTTAGGGAAAAAAGAGGATATCCTGGAATATGGCAGAGAAATCAATTGTAATGGTTTCTGCAATAATTTTTTGATGTATTTTACTAATGAATAACCTACTTATTTTCGTGAAATGAATGCAATGAAGTTTATTTTTTAGGAATAATTTCTTAGCTCATATAGTATTTAGTCGTAGATCTAGTTTTGGAAAATTAAGTAAGTATACTAGGGGAATATCCTGGGTATGAAAGAAATTCAGAGATGATACTGAAAGTCATGCCATGATTTTCTGAATTTCTATCACCAGCAAAATTATTTGAATGATGGGATACTGATTATTTTTGGAATCTCTCCTTATTTAAATTATCTTCAAGTCATATTTCTTCAGAAAGACTCCCATAGCACAGAAGGTTTTTGTCAATTAACTGGTAAAAAATGGGATGGCTTACTTTTGTAGCAGGGTTCAGGCAGTAAGAAATGGAGCCAGAATTCTTGCACATCACAAAGGCAAATTCAGACCCAGTGAAGATACAAAGAGCTTTGCAATATGACTATTCACACCTAAAATTAGACTATGTCAAGTAGCAAAATTCAAGTGCCAATCACTTTCTCAAAAAAAAAAAAAAAAGACAATATCTTAACTTTCTAAAATTTATTTTTAAGTTTTCTTTGTCATGGTCACATTTAGAGATTCATGCTGCTCTCTCTCCACCCCCCTCCCCGATTTTCTGCTTTTATTTAAAAATAAAAGGTAACACCTTCAGAAAACCACCAGAGAAATGACAGTGCCAGGTTCCAATAAAAAAAAAAGGTACTGACACAAATTCTAAAGTCAGGAGGAAAAATATGATCATTTAGGCTGACCTTTTTCAAAACAAAGAGCACAAAAGATTGGAAAATAATACTTGCAATAAGTTATTTTTACTAAGTTTACATTTTTGCACAATGACAGCTTAAGATTTTTCTCACTAGTTGTACTTTTAGTAGGATCTTCCCAAGGTTATCTGGTGACGTTGTTTTAAAGGAAAACATGAAGGTAACAAGAGAAAAAAGTATTTCTTAGTTTGAAATATGCTGTGTACTACACAATGTCATTTGACTGACTGTCTCAGATATAGACTCTCCCATTTTCTGTAAGCAATCCACAGGATAGCATTCTTCTTCGATGAAAAGCTGAAAATGTGCATTAGGACACCCTTCATGCCAAATACAGAGGACAAGAGATATCTTTCATTCCTTTGAATGCTCAGTATATTTCAAATAATTGCAAAAATATCTTGTGAACTACATCTATTCATAAATTTAGAAAAAAAAAATCTTTTCACTATATACTTTTTGAAAAGCTGGGGCTCAGTCAAATGTCACTGGAATGACCAAATACATTTTAAGAAAGATGCATTTGGGAGATAGTTTTTGATGTAACTTTTTCAGTTTTCCAGGTCTGGAAGTTTCAGTTTTCAAGAGAAGTAAAAATATGCAAGTATTTTTCTTTTTAATGATTAACAAGTTTGAGGAGTTTTCCTTGAAGGTAAAAAGAGAAGCCATTTTCCTTGACTTTTCCAGGTACCTACAGCAATAGGCTCATCTTTGAAATTTCAGTTCAGGGATATTTTCAGAAACTTACAACCCCTTCAAAAGTGTGTGTTGACTCATCAGGGTTATTAAACATAACTAAGGTCGTTAGAACTGCCCCAATGATGAGATATGTATGGCAGGTATCACCAAGTGTGCTATCCCATACAGTGTTTGTGTTCTCCATGTATGTACAAGCATTGAGTTTTGGCTATGCCAGAAACTATGCAAAAGGACTCATATTCTTCCAGCAGCTTTGCACGAATAACTAAGGAGTTTGCTAACTATTGGGTCATTTTTTATTGCAAAACTGCTACATAAGAATGACGTAGGAGCTTTGGCCTGTGTCTTCCACAGACAGTGCTGGATTTTTTTTTTTGTCCAGGAGAGACATTCAGGAGCAAGTTACACTTGAGATAGATCTAGATTATCTGTCATTCAATTATTTTCATCTAGATATGCAACTGCAGGGCTCCAAATAGGTGTAACTCTTCATAAGCAACAGTCACATCAGTGTGCATTCTCCCTGTCTGTTTACATGTGTGAGAACTGTATACTTTATACTCCATGACATGTTATATAAAGTTTGAGAGGACTTGAGTTAATTAAAAAAGGTAATCACGATCTGTTAGGTTTACTATGAAACCTTTAGAGTGACAATGCAAAACCATTCTGCAGAAATCCCAAGACCTCCACACAAATGAACTCAGTTGATAATATTTATTGACAGAACTGTGGTATAATCTCATTAATATTTGCAAATTTCAATTACAGGGAGGGCATGAGCCTGTTAAGTAGTCACAGTTTTCCATTATGATTGGAACAAACACCAATTTATTAATTTGTCATCTAATTTTGAAAAGGGTGAAAGTGTGATGCTACTAAGAATGATATATGATGAAGTAGATTATTTTCACATAGATTTAATGTTATTTTCTTCCTATGACATGGAAATTCTGTGTCAAATTCTGGGAGAGAGGAAAGGATAAGAAAGCATAGGTCATTCTTCATATAAATGAAAAATTGAGATGGATCACTAGCATTATGAAAGCAAGCAATGCAGTATTTCATTATTCAAGACCTGAATCCGTAGGATAACAATCACAATTGTGGTTCACAAAGAGGGGTAACTCTATGTGTGTTTCCCAAGAGGAAGTAAAAAGCAATGAAATTACATTTTGAGCCTTTTTTTCTTTTTCAGCAAAGCTAACCCCAAATAAGAAAATGGACTACTAATAAAGCAGAATAGTTTGACAGCAGGACTCCATCCTAAGGACCCCAGTTAGAACTTTTGAAACAAGTGTCTAAGCATCAAAAGACATAGGGATTTTGTGACATATCTTTACATCTTCTATGCAACTGTGTGCTTACAGACATCAACAGAAAAATTCATTTGCTAAAGTAATGGTTTATTTGTGGTTTATTTCCTGTTTTATTTTGCAAATAATATAAAGCATAATCATTACTTTCTTATTTGTGTTATCCAAAACAGCTCCTGTGGAGAATTAGAACCATTGTCTACCTCGACTAACAACAAAAAGTCACCCAGTTCAAATGGTGGCAATGATTTTATACTAGGGCAAGAATAAAATAAACCCTCTGAAGCAAACCCTGCCCTCCTTGTACTCAAAGAGCAGAACTGGTGTGTTATGCATCACACATCTAGCACAAAAGCAACCATTCAGCCCCAGAAAGAATAGCTTGCAGATGTCACTGCCAGGCACAGTTTGCTGTCAATCTAAAAATAAGACTCATGATCTTAGAAGGAGCCAAAGAATCATGCTAGAAACTGTTTGCTAACTAGCAAAATGCTGGACACATGGCAAAGCTAATATGCTTTTTCCAACGCAAGGTAGATGAGAAGTTGTTAAATCTTCTTCCTAGAGTCTGATGGAACACTCAGAAAAGACTCTGACTTGTTTGAGCAGCCAAAGAATCTCTTTTTTCTCACAGTCCAGTTACACAGCATGCTGCAAGATTTCACTGTAGCTGACATCCTAAGCTTTTTGCTTCATTCTGCTCCTGAAAGCACAACAGTGAAACACATCTGTTTTGGCATTCTTCATTAGAAGTGAAAAAAAAAAAAAAGAGGTTGGAACCACAGTCTCATCACCTATCATAGAAGATGTCACTCTGTCTCATCAGGGTGCACAGTGTGAATGGATCTGGACTCATAGTTCCTTGGAGGAAAAATGAATATGTTTGGTGGCAGCTGGTAGAACAAGGAATATATTGAGCTTATCCTTCCTTTCCCTCTGGCTCAGAAAGACCTCCTCCCAAAGGAGAACAGCTCCAGTCAAGCTGAGTAAGAAGATGTGCTGTGATCTGGGAGCTGTTTTCAGCTTTTCAAAATCTGATGTCAATACAGAAAATACAGAATGCTTAACATGTGTCTAAGGATGCAAGCAAGAGAGTGTTCAGATAAATCAGAAAGGTACACTTGCTCAGGGCCTTGCTGAAAACTACCTCTGGGTAGCCTTTATCCCTAACGATCAGGCAGAACAGATGGCTAACGGGTTTCAGTCCCTGCCTGGAAGCAGTGGGGTTTATTTTGTGCCCAAAATCTGGTCCCATTCCATGGCTGGATGCCCACTGCAATCTGTGGTTTGGAAAGAGTCTGAGGGCAGGGTCAGGTCGGTGGAGGTGGGTGATAGACCAGAGAAGAAGTCCAATGAGTTGAGCTGGACAAGCAACGATCATAGGATTTAATTTTGCAACAGAAGAGGCCACAGCAGCAGCAGAAGCTGTAAAATACAAACTGGGGGGCATGAGGATCGCTGCATGATCAGAATCAGTAACAATACAAGTAGATCACCAGGAGAAGCAATGAATACTGGATAAGCGAAATATGAAGTAAGTAAATCTTTCTCAAGGCGAAGAGGTGGTAATCTTATTTTTTTCTTTATGTGTATGTAAGGAAATGGACTAAGGAATCTCAGTGGTTGGAAAATTAAACCTGTATCTTTCACCTTCCTCATTTCTAGATTATAAAAGTATCATTTCCTATATAGGTTTCAAAATGATCTCACATATTTGAATGGGCAGTCAATTACAAAACCAACAATGCAGAACAGTTAATTCAGATGCAAATATTAACAATTACAGTAACACAGAACTCATATAGTTAGCACTGTAGGACCTGATACTAAGATAATGAAAACCAAAATAACTGCTGGTATCTATAAATTCAGGGATTCTTACCCTGCATTTTTATAAATTTCAGCCTGCACAACAGTGTGCTATTAGCTGAAATGAGCATAAAATTCTGTGTGCAGTCTTTAAGATAATTTTTGAAAAGGATAGCCTTCTGAGGATAGATGTTTAAAATTCAGAAGGCTACCCAGAATATCAGACTAAGTTCAGAATTATTGTAATTTTTCAACCTGACCCCAGAGGCCTATGAACTAAAATGCCAGCAGATTAAAATGCTGTTTAAGAACCATACTGCACTAAGTGTATGTATGACAGAGTTATGCTTTGAGTTATAAGTGGACAGTAACACTTTGGAGACAGCAGCTGACACAGTTGGGCTAGGACAATTTTGTTACAGCATGTGTCAAATAGTTGCAGGACCAGGCTAATAGAGAGGTATCTATTATCATAACTGCAGCTGCAAGGTTAGTTCGGGGAGGGAGTTCAGAGTCAGGCCTGCCCCCTGCTGAAGGCAGTCAAGAGGAAGGTACAATTTTGGCCAGAGTAACATCTGTTTTTTCATCGTTTATAGGAAGCTATTGGCAATGGCACCACATTGTCACCAAACGTGTCATGACCTTTCTCCCTGAGTATCTCAGCCTAACATCTGTTCAAAGTACCTTTATAAAAGAGGCTGAAATACTTAATAGACAATTTATAGCCACAAATTATGATGTTCTGATATCGAGGCAGTCTGCAAAGTGATTTGCAAAGCTAGATCATAATTGTGGAGTTTTTTCCAAGAAACGGGCTGGATGAAAAAGCCTCATCTTCAAAAGGACACCTCAAGAAATCTTAGACTTGTGGTAAATTCTGTGTCTGACCCAGATTTGAGACTGGCTACTAGTTCACTATCCACTATCAAGCAACTGCTTGGTATGAATTCCTCTTCTGGACTGCATGACTTGTATTCATCAGCTGAGAGCTATCATCCCTGCAGACCAAACTGAAGGGAGAGAAGAGATAAAGGCAGAGGCACCAGAGGCATTCCAGCAGGATGCAAGGAGCAGGATGCTCTTTAGATGAGGAATTACAGCTGTAGTTAGTAGACATGCTTCAGACACACACTGAAGAAGCTCCAGGCCAGCTTTGAACCTACTTAACAATTCCTTTTTAAGTATTACTGATAAATAAATTAAACTTTTTAGAGCACACTCAGTTCTCCTTAATGATTACATCCCATTACAAGTGATAAAATGCATTTATATTCAGGTAAGAGTGTGTACAATATATATTTAAGTATAAATTAGAAATCAATATGCAGACATATATCATGAATACTCATATACTTCCTTTCTCAGATTTTTACCAGGGATCTTTCAATATCTGTTACTACCCTATTGTTCCTAAATATATTGATGGAGTTGTATGCTACAAATAATTTTCCAGCCATGAAGAATTTAAGGGAATTCAGTGATTTCACTAAAGCAAAGTCAGTGACTTATGTAACATCTCAACTTCCAAAACAAAGCTAAGCTAAAAATCCTGGTATGCTTCATTAAGTTTAAATTTTCTAAAAAAGTCTTCACTTTTTATTGGTCAAGCCAAATAGCTCCTACTGAATAAGGAAACTGATATTTGATTATTGCCTATTTATCAGATTCAAATCCATTTTTCTTTAGGTTGAGTCCCTCAGGTTCATTATATATGTGCTTATGCAATAGCTAAATCAGACTCCCCTGAGAGATATCCTAAAAGCAGCACTTAGAGAAGGAAAAGACTAAAAGATTTAGGTTTGTTCTTTCTTCCTCTTTGTAACTTCCAAAGGTGTTAAAAAAATGCATCTTGCTGGAGCCCTAACTGAAAGCAATGTTCAGAGAAGGCATCAGGACCTCATGTCCTTTCCCCTGAGATTTGGTCTTACCGCACACATGGGGTAACAGCATTTGGAGGCAATTATTTTACCAGTGATGTGAAAGTATTAGCTCTCTGGTAGGTAACTTTCCCCCAGGAGCCCTGTAATTTATGTCTGCAACCCATGAACTACAAAACGGGTATTGAAGGATTATGATGAGAAGTCTAAGCAACACTTTAATTTATCCACAGACAGCTTAGTATTCACTATTTTTAAACTTGTGCTATCCTGCATCAGTGAAAGTATAATAAAACCTTGCAAAAGCTCACCAATAAAAGATGAAGAAAGAGTAGAAAATATGACTTGTAGATGTGGCAAATGATGCACAGTGATGCTAAATGCCAAGAAATAAAAACTTGTGATAAGAACCACTATAAATTAGATGTATTTTCCTCCCCAAGTAAATTAAATATAATTTTTCTTATGCAGTTAGTCCACTGTCATAGAATTACTTATTGAATCTGTATCCAACTATCTTGTGTAAGGATAATTTTCAGTTAGCTGAACAGTCTGTATTTTAAAACTTATAGAAGTTTGAATTCTGAGACCACACCGTAAAAGATTTGGCTTTTTTTTTTTCCGACACACAGAATACTGAATAGTCTACCAAATAGGGATTCTTGTCCCCAGTTGCATTCTAGGCCAAAATGAGTAATGCAACTTTGAGAAGAAATGCCTGTACCCCCTCTTTTCTAAGCCAGATTTTCAATACTTTATACATTTCTGGCTACAAATACACTGTAAATAGATAATAGATAATAGCTTTCCTATAACAGCAATTTCTGGATAAACTGCTCTCAACATTCGATGAAAAATGTAACTAAATAATGGAGAAAATTATGCAGAAAAGTAGCTGCCATTTCCTAAGACATTTTGCCACATTCAAATCTTCCACCACGTTCAGCATATTATTGCATAGACCAGTTAATGACTGCTTGCAAACAAATATTAAGCCCTTTTTGCACTATTTGCAAAACTGTCATGCTCTGCTGTAGTAGTATGACTTAAATCAGTGGAGTTCATTCCTAATGAGAAAAGTGAATGAAGGTGTATATATTTGGAGTCATACTGACCTAAATAATACTGAGACTACATCTATGCAAGTGAATTAAACAGTGCTAGGGCATGGATCCATGCCTGGAAATATTTTTTGTCTACAATATAAAATCTCAGGGCAGTCCCTGACACTCTTTTGATCTTGCTTACTTGACCAGCTGTCTCCCAAGGGTTTCCTGAGCACAGCAAGGGCACTAGCCCAGCCTGGGGACTGTTCCCAAGAGGCAGCCTGTGCTTGGAAGGCTAAGGGAGCTTAACCGTATGGAAGTGACCATGCTTAGCTGGCCTCCAGGCTAGAGGGAGGACTTGCATTGTTCATTTTATTCATAAAAATTATAAGCAAGGAGCAGAAATGCAGCTGCAATAGAAAAAACACCCACGTAAACAACAAACATTCCCAATTAGTCTCCCAACAGTAAACATTCCCAATTAATCTCTCATTATTACTGGAATAAAAGAGACAAACCCTGACAAATCTGTTCTCTTGTGTCCCTGGGGGATAAACAGACGTGAGTGGCCAGCTTCTGTGTGCCACTGTTGTGGGGATTTATGCTGCATCTCCATGCTGTGCATTCCATATTGACCCAGTGCACTGGTGCTGATACAGAGCTGAGTCTAGAGGCAAGATGTCTCGGCCGTAAGCACTACTTACTGATACATGTCAAGCCACATAAACATACTCAACTTCAGGTGCTGAAACACTAGAGGAAGTAAATAAGATTTCTTTCCAGCTGCACACTTTAACCTACACTTTAACCCTACATCCTGAGCCTAAATACTGTTCAAACTGAGGACATTTTCCTTGTAAAGGTGTTAAAAAGATACACCTGATTGTCCGCTCACTACTTTCTTTAGATATGGCAAAGAAACACTTCCTTTTCTCTTGCTTTCTCTTCTCACCTCAAGTCTTCCTCACGGTATGAGCTGTACTCAGGAATAAAATTATCAACCTTCCACTAAGCAAGCACCTTTTCAAGAGAGCACCTGGTTACCCTTCCAATACTTCCACTTTATCCATTAGACAAAAACCATGATCTAGCCAATGGTGTGTGGGGTCTGAAATGGGGCAGGAAGCATTTGCCCATCAGAAAAATTGTTTGGAGCTTCTTAATATTCTTTTTTGGAAGTTGCAAAAGAAAGTTTTAAATCTTTGACGTTTTAAATCTTCTAAGATTCAGAAGAAAAAAAAATTTATTGGGGACGAATCAAGACTCTTGTGTCAATATTTTGGGGACTTTTCAGTATTCAATTTTTTTCATCTTTGCAAAAAATCACCTTATAGATTCAGAACAAAGGAAAATAAACCTTTTAATAAATATATGATCACAGTGCATAGAAACTGTATGAAAATATGTCTTTTCTACAGACAGCCTTGTTTCCAATGAACTTACGTTTGAAAGACATAAATTTCAAAGAAATTTCAACCAGCCTCAAGTTTTTCCTGAGAGATGACTGAAATATCTTCAAAGACATGATTTTTGTAATAAAAAGTTTTGATAAATTCTGAAATGACATTAAAAGAAATTGTAAAAAACTTATATGTTATTTGGTTCTGAAACAAACCAAAAATTTCTGTTTTGTTTTGTTACAAAAGAAGAAAGTTGACAAATCTGAATGGCAGATAAATCTTTTCAATCCATTTCTGTTAAAGAAAATTTCCATTCAGGGATAATGCTCCTAAGTAAAGCTTCTGCCATGAAACTCATGCTTTGTTGTTGCTATTAAGTTGTGTAAAATGGATGTATACAAAAACATCTCTGAGGCACTTGCACCATAAGTAGTCCCTTTGGTAGCTACCAGGAGAGAATCAAAGGCAGTTCCAACACTGCAGGTCCAATATACAAGGGAGGAAAGAGCTGTTGAATCATGTTCACCTAGAACTACCTTACTAACAGCCAGGGAACAGTCCTGAAGGAACTGCTGGGAAAGTTACAACAGGAACGAAACATGCTTTTGGGCAGATCACAATAAAGGTCTGAGTTTCCATTTTATGCAGTTGCACAGTTCAACATTTTGAAGTCTGTGGTTTTGGCTACACCTGAAGGGAGTGAATTTCACTCTTAGTTCAGAAACCACTGAATACAGTATACTGAAAGAGTAGCTGGAAATGGTGGCTGTAACCAAAATTGTTTCGTATGCAAACTAAGAATTTGTAATCCTAAAACAAATTTGTCACTAATTCTCCTCAAATCTTTTCTGCCTCTGAGTGAAATCTCTGCAGTTGGTATAAAGCTTATCACTCATATTTTCTTTTTCAGAATTATTTTCCAAGAAGATGATAATAGATTACTTTATCCAGAT
>NW_008655378.1:0-2189 GCF_000695815.1 Acanthisitta chloris | reverse complement strand
CACCGTGCTGGGACAGAGCCCCCTCCCCAAATTCACCACCCTAGACCTCTCCACTCGCCTGCTGGGTGGTAATTACTCATGGGGGGTGCTAATTATCAGGGGGTAATTAGCACAATCACCCCCTCAACACTTCCTTTCCTTTAGGGAAGGTGCACGGTTCGCTCGCCCGTGCTGGCAAAGTCAGGGGTCAGACCCCTAAGGTGAGTGCTTGGGGGGTCCCACTTTGTTTTGGTGACGCCCCCCCAGGGTTTGGGGGTCTCCTCAATTTTTTTTTGGGGTGTCCTGACCCCCCTTGTTGGCCTCAGGTGGCAAAGCAGGAGAAGAAGAAGAAGAAAACAGGGAGAGCCAAGCGGCGCATGCAGTACAATCGGCGTTTCGTCAACGTGGTGCCAACCTTTGGCAAGAAAAAGGGTCCCAATGCCAACTCCTGAGCACAAATAAAACAATTTGGGGCAAATTCTCTCCACTTTGGGCCTTCTGCAGTTTTTTTCCTGCTTTTTGAGGTATTTTGAAGGGTTTTTATGTTGATTTAAGAGGCATTTGGAATTGTTTAAAAGGTTTTTTGGGAGGGGTGAAATGGTTTTCAGAGGGTTCATGGAGATCCCTGGGGCAAATTCTCTCTAGTTTGGGCCTTCTGCAGTTTTTTTGGGGTGTTTAGGGTTTTTTTTAAGGTGTTTATGTTGATTTAAGAGGCATTTGGAATTGTTTAAAAGGTTTTTTGGGAGGGGTGAAATGGTTTTCAGAGGGTTCATGGAGATCCCTGGGGCCAATTCTCTCCAGTTTGGGCCTTCTGCAGTTTTTTTCACTTTTTTTGGGGGTGTTTACGCTTTTTTAAGGTGTTTGTTGATTTAAGAGGCATTTGGAATGACTTAAAAGGGGGTTGGAAGGGGTGAAATGGTTTGTAAGGGTTCATGGAGATCCCTGAGGCCAATTCTCTCCCTTTTGGGCCTTTTTGGGGTATTTTTTCACTGATTTTTGAGGTTTAAGGGATATTTTTTAACATTTTTATGTTGATTTAAGAGGCATTTGGAACTGTTTAAAAGGGGGTTGGTTGGGAGGGGTGAAATGGCTTTGAGAGGGTTCATGGAGATCCCTGGGCCAATTCTCTCCATTTTGAGCCTTTTTGGGGTTTTTCAACTGGTATTTGGGGTGTTTAGGGTTTTTTAAAGATATTTATGTTGATTTAAGAGACATTTGGAACTATTTAAAAGGGGGTTGGGAGGCGTGAAATGGTTTTCAGAGGGTTCATGGAGATCCCTGGGGCAAATTCTCTCTAGTTTGGGCCTTCTGCAGTTTTTTTGGGGTGTTTAGGGTTTTTTTTAAGGTGTTTATGTTGATTTAAGAGGCATTTGGAACTGTTTAAAAGGTTTTTGGGAGGGGTGAAATGGTTTTCAGAGGGTTCATGGAGATCCCTGGGGCAAATTCTCTCTAGTTTGGGCCTTCTGCAGTTTTTTTGGGGTGTTTAGGGTTTTTTTTAAGGTGTTTATGTTGATTTAAGAGGCATTTGGAACTGTTTAAAAGGTTTTTGGGAGGGGTGAAATGGTTTTCAGAGGGTTCATGGAGATCCCTGGGGCCAATTCTCTCCCTTTTGGGGTATTTTTTCATTGATTTTTGACATTTAAGGGATATTTTTTAACGTTTTTATGTTGATTTAAGAGGCATTTGGAACTGTTTAAAAGGGGGTTGGGGAGGGGTGAAGTGGCTTTGAGAGGGTTCATGGAGATCCCTGGGGCAAATTCTCTCCATTTTGGGGCTTTTTGGGGTGTTTGTAGGGGTTTTTTATTAAGGTTTTTAAGGAGGTTTGTATTAAGAGGTGTTTAAGGGATATTTTTTAACATTTTTATGTTGATTTAAGAGGCATTTGGAACTGTTTAAAAGGGGGTTGGTTGGGAGGGGTGAAATGGCTTTGAGAGGGTTCATGGAGATCCCTGGGCCAATTCTCTCCATTTTGAGCCTTTTTGGGGTTTTTCAACTGGTATTTGGGGTGTTTAGGGTTTTTTAAAGATATTTATGTTGATTTAAGAGACATTTGGAACTATTTAAAAGGGGGTTGGGAGGCGTGAAATGGTTTTCAGAGGGTTCATGGAGATCCCTGGGGCCAATTCTCTCCCTTTTGGGGTATTTTTTCATTGATTTTTGACATTTAAGGGATATTTTTTAACGTTTTTATGTTGATTTAAGAGGCATTT